>NC_044406.1:68714446-69017477 GCF_006542625.1 Nomascus leucogenys | reverse complement strand
CATATTGTTGTTCATAATCTCTAATGATTCTTTGTATTTCTGTTACATCAATTTAATGTTCCCTTTTCATCTCTGATTTTATTTATATGTGGCTGTTTTTCTTAGTCTAGCTAAGGATTTGTCTATTTTGTTTATATTTTCAAACAACCACTATTTTGTTTTTATGATCCTTTGTATTGTTTTTAAGTCTGTATTTTAATTCTACTCTGATGTTTATTATTTCTTCCCTTATACTAATTTTTTGTTTGGTTTGTTATTAATTTTGTAGGTCCTTTAAGCGCATCAGTAGGTTTTTAATTTAAAATATTTCTACTTTTTTGATGTAAGTGTTCAGTCCTATAAACTTCCCTCTTAGCAATGCTTTTGCTGTATTTCACAGGTTTTAGTATGTTGTGTTTCCATTTTCATTTGTTTCATTTAAGTTTTTTATTTCCTTCTTAATTTTTTCATTAACTCAGTGGACATTCAGGAGTATGCTGTTTAAGTTTTTTTTTGTTGTGCAGTTTCTGAAGTTCCTCTGGTTATTAATTTTTAGTTTTACTCCGTTGTGGCTTGAGAATATACTGAACGTAATTTTAATTTTTTTTTAAAAATTTGAGACTTGTTTTGTGTTCTAACATATAATCTATCCTGAAGAATGTTCCATGTGCTGAGGAGAAGAATGTGCATGTCTCAGCTTTTGGATGAAAGTTTTGGATAAATGCCTGTTATGTCCTTTCGGTTTAAAATGAAGTTTAAATTCAAGGTTTTTTTGATGGTTTTTGGTCTAGATGATCTGTCCAATGGTAAGAGTGGGGGGCTAAAGTCTCTAACTATTATTGTATTGTAATCTATATCTTCCTTTTTAGGTAATAATATTTGCTTTATATATCTTGGTGCACCAGTTTTGAATACATATTTGTTTCAAATTCTTATATTCTCTTGCTGAATTGATCACTCTACATAATGACCTATTTTTCTCTTTTTACTGTTTTTGACTTAACATCCATTTTATCTAAGTATAGCTATTCCTACTCACTTTTGGTTTTCATTTGCATGAAATGTTTTCTTTTCATCCCTTTATTTTTATTCTTTATGTGTCTTTAGAGGTGAGATGAGTTTATTCCAGGTAGCATATAGTTGGGTTATGACTTTTTTATTCATTCAGCCAGTCTATATCTTTTAAGTGTAATCTATTTACATCCAATGTTATTATTGATATGTGAGGGCTTATTCCTTCCATTTTACTAATTTCTATTTATTTATGTGTCCTTCAGTTGTTTCTCTTTCTTTTGTTTTTAATCATTGTAGTTTGGTGGTTTTCTGTAGTGGCAACATTTTTTTTTCTCTCCCTTATTTGTTTGCCATACCAGTGGATTTTATACTCCCATGTGTTTTAATGATGGTAGATATCCTTTCATTTCCAGGTGTAGGGCTCCACTTAGCATTTCTTATAGGGTCGTTTAGTGGTTATGAATTCCTTCAGATTTTGCTCATCTGGCAAGAACTTTATTTCTCCTTCATTTTTGAAGAGTAGTTTTGCTGGCTGTAGTATTATTGGCTAAATGATTTCTTTTTCTTTCAGCAACTTAAATATATCATACCTTTCTCTCTTAGCCTGTGAGGCTTTTGCTGAAAAATACACTGTTAGTCTAATGGGAATTCCTTCATATGTAACTTTATGCTTTTCTCTTGCTGTTTTTAGAATTCACTTTGTCTTTGACTTTTGACAGTTTGACTATAATGTCTTAGAAAAGACCTTTTTAGGTTGAATCTATTTGTGCATATACTTTGAGCCTCCTATATCTGGATTTCTATAATTCTTGCAAGATTTACAAGTTTTCAGCCATTATTTCATTAATTAGGTTTTTATGCTTTGTCCATCTCCTCTCCTAGGAATTCCAGAATTTAAATATTTGGTCACTTTATGGTGTTCCATTGATGGCAGTGGCAGCCTGACTTGAGTGGCTCCTGCAAAGACACTGCTCCAGCCACTGTGTAGCTGGGGATGCATACTCCACAGAGCTGGTGGGAGCCAGGAACAGGCAGGAGCCCTGCCCCTTTCTGAGATGACAGGGTGGGAGCACTGCTCTCCCAGGCACAGCTGCAGCTGCAGAGCCATGGCTATGAACCCACACATCCCTGTGATCTTAGGAGCCCGGGAAGTCCCCCTTCCCCGACAGGTTCAGAAGTGCCTGCTGCCACTGACTGGCCTCTCCCTGCTCCTGGTGCCTGCTCCAGGGTGGAGCAAAGTTGTGGTCAAGCCTGGGTGCTGTCACAACCCAGATTGGTGTGCACACACTCAGGGTGGTACTGGTACACCAACCTCCTGCTGCCTTGGCCCCCTCCTAGCTGACAGGCATGGGAGGGAGAACAAAGTAGGGCTGAGGGAGGCTCCATGAAGGCCTGCAGGTGCCCCTCAGCACAAACAGCCTGGGCATGGTGGATGACATGTAGATGGCAGCACTAGACAGACAGGCTCCTTGGTAGAAAGGGACAGGTCCCTGGTGAAGCCCACCTTCAAACCAGTGATGGCCTGAAGTCTAGGGTATGGGCTGTCTGTTCCAGGTGGAGTCTATGGCCCAGATTAAGAACTTATGGTGCTTTGCTGGACCCACCCATGGCTGCCCATGGACCAACCAGCACACACTTCCTCCCTTCTAAAGCCCATACAAACTTCAGACTCAGCCAGACTTACAGAGAGGTCAGGACTACCAGATGTGGGAAAGAGCTACTCACTTCGGGTCTCCTCGACTCATCAGGATGACCTGCCTGCAGAAAGGAGCTACTCACTACAGGTCTCCTCTCTTCTGAGAACTGGACACTCTTCCGGGACACTCATCAGGAGACTTTGGGTCTCCTGAGAGCTGTTCGGTCATTCAATGAAGCTCCTCTCTGACTTGCTCACACTCCAGTTGTCCACATACCTCATTCTTCCTGGACATGGGACAAGAACTCAGGACCCACCAAATGGCATGACTGAAAGAGTAGTAACACAAACAGGGCTGAAACACACCCCTCACTTGCCACATTGTGGGCAATGAGAAGGAAAGACAAGCTGCAGCCCTTCACTGAACCCAGACCTAGGGGTTCCCCAGGCCAGGGCTTTCTTCACAGTTCCTGACATCTCCAAACTTCCAGGTTCTACCTCATTCCTTGGCACCCATGGTGGAAGCCACTTGTGGTACACCTGGTCCAGCCACAGCCTTGCATGAAGTGAGTGTCTGTACTGGCTCCTGGAGCAGCCCACCCCACTGAAGCTGGCATGCCTGGATGTGTGCAGTGGCAGGACTCCATGTTCACTCACACACCCCTTGCCGCTCTATGCTTGGCTCACCCTTGGCAGGCATGGGATCCAGGCCAGTAGTACAAGCTGATTGCAACTTGCTGGGCTGACTGGGTGGAACAAGCCCAGTGAGTCTGAGCAAAACTTGGGCAAAGGCACCACTGGCCACAGAAGTTTCCAGCTGGAAAAGCAACACACTAAGGATTCTATGACACTATATTTTACATAGGCTCTTCATTTTAAAATAATTTCACCTTTTTTATTGATGGGGTCTCACTTTGTTACCCCAGCTGGAGTGCACTGGTAGGATTAAAGCTAACTGGCACCTTGAATTTCTGACTCAAGCAATCCTTTAACCCCAGCCTCCTGAGTAGCTGGGACTATAGGCAACCAGAATCACACTCAACTATTGCATTTTAATTTTATGTAGAGATAAGAGTCTCTCCATCTTGCCCAGGCTGATCTTGAACTCCTGGGCTCAAGTGATCCTCCCGCCTCAGCCTCCCAAAGTGCTGGGATTACAGGTGTCAGCCACTGTTCTTGACCCACATAGGCTTTTTACATTCTTTTAATAATTTTTCTGTTTTTCTTGTCCAACTGAGTAGTTTCAGAGGATATGTATTGAAATTCAGAAATTCTTCTGGTTTATCTAGTTTATTGTTTAAGGTCTTGAGTGTGTTTTTCTTTTCATTCATTGAATTCTTCAGTTTTAGAAATTCTATTTGGTTCTTTTTCAAATTTCTCATTCACATCATGAATTGTTTCCTGATTTTGATTTCTTTGTATTTCTGTGTTCTATCCTATCTTATAGAGATTCTTTAGTATCAGTATTTTTAATTCTTTTTTTCAAGCATTTTATAAATTTTCTTTTCTTTGGAGTCTATTTCCAGAGAATTACTGTGTTCCTTTGGAGAGGTTATCTTTCTTTGCTTTTCCTTGTTTCTTCTGTTCTTGGTTTGATATCTGTGCATCTGGAGTGATACTCACTTCTTCCAATTTTATGTATTGGCTTTCATAGGGAAAGACTTTTTTCTATAGATGTGTCTTTCATGTTGGTTGGGTAGAAATATATTTGACGCTGATTCTGGGTGAGTAAAGCAGGGTGTATTCTGTACGATTTCTTCAGCTGTAATCAGCATCAGTTGTGTTGTTAAGTTCTGAAGTGTCTTAGACTGTGGTTTTTAATGGATGCTGTTGCAAGGCTTTGCTGGGGACAGGGACATTAGGTAGGCTGATCCTCGGGCACTAGTGGTGGTGGCATCAGGCAAGACAGACCTTTCTTTAGTCCCCCTGATGGTATGCACAGGCACCAGCTGGGGCAGATAGGGCAAGTCAATCCACAGGCTCCCAGATTGTGTGTTTGGGTGCTGACTGCCAGCAAAAGTAGTTGTGGGCAGAGCAGGTCTGTCGTCAGGCTCTTGATAATGTATTTGGGCACCAGCACTCATGGGTGGAGTTGGTCAATCCCCAGACTCCCAGATGATGTGCACAGGCACCAATGATAGGGATGAGAGGAGGGTCAGTCTTGTCCTCAGTCCCCCAGATGGTGCACTCAGGTACCATTGGCAGTGTTCAGGACAGTTCAGTTCCCAAACCCTAGACTACATGTTTGGGTATTGATGTCTGACAGGGGAAGCCCTAGAGACAGGTTTTATAATATTAGTTGAAGACATGCTCATATTAATATTCAAATTAAAAGTATTCATCCATGTACCAAGTATGATCAACTTACAAACCTATCAGTGGTACACATTTCACACTTTAGGAGCCACTGAGTCATATAATTGTACAATTCTGTCTCTTTCTCAGGGTCACACAGCTAGTGGCAATACTAGTACTTAAACCCTGGTCTTCTGGCCACCTGTCCAAAAAATGCCCTACTAGATTGCTCTACATCCTCAAAAACCCATCCAATAAAGAAATGAACGGATAGATGTGTACCAAGGAAACAGATGGAGAAAATAGGAAAGTCTAGTTTAGTGCAAAGTACTGAAGATATTGCTTGTTCCAAACAAATATATGCAAGATACAGAAAATGGAAGGTAAAATATGTGGTGAATATTGGCTCAGTAAGGTGATTCATATTATCTTTCAGAGGGTCCTAATGCCAGATGACTAAGGAAGTCACAGAAGCATTCATATCTAGCTCCAGAGAATTCTCTCTTTGTAGTTTATCTCTGGATTCTCTCATTTAGTACAGCTTATGCTTGGAAGTATAGCCTAAGGCTGTTTTCCATTTGTCTTACTTACCGTATGCACAGACTGATCATCAGACATGAACTCCCAAAAGGCTAAATTTCTGAGTTATCAATTTATCTCAGGAAATGTGAAGATTATTTTTTCCAAAAAGAGAGAAAACAAAGGTGGTGAGAAAAAACATTAATGTACTAAGTACAAACCTGGGAGTCAAAGTTTCTGAATCCCCATCATTGTCCTCTCATTGATTCAGTTTTAGAAAAACAAGTATGTTTAAGAAGTTTCCAGAATAAACGTTTACCTTCGTTTAATTCAGGAATAGATTCATCATTAAGGTCTATTTTGACAAGCAAGAGAGTAAATATGTTGGCATTCCTGCAGAATGGACACCCTTTAATGAGTCCTTTTAATAGATCAGCTCAGCAGAAACACTGGTTCTGAATCAATTTCTTTGCAGAATTTACCCTGTAGAAGTTTTTTCCTTGAACTCAGTGGCTGCATATTTATGATGTAGTTTTATGGGTGCTATTGATTCCACTAGAGCTGTGATGTCCCATCTAGAAGTACAGCAATCTAAATTACAGAGTGCAAGATTGAACGGTGCTGAGAAAATTCCACTAAAGCAGTTATCAATCCAACATTGTAAATCTATCAGAAAAAGGAGAATAAGTATATGTTTTTACTAATTTATCCAAAATACTTTGGAAAACTTAGGGTTGAGTCCTGATTGACCTGCTAAGTCATGTTATTTCACCACCACCACCAAGCATACAGTTGCACATTTTCTACCTAACACTGGCAAGTCTAATTTGAAGAAATGGCAGCTACAAAAATATGTTTGGATATTGACAGATTTGACAGTCCCATAGGCGGCCTTCTTTAATCTTTTAGATTTTCATTGTGGTTTAAAAACAATGACAAGTTATTGTATTTGTTTCAAGGTTCTCTGAATTAGATCAGTTATTCTCAATATGTGGCACCCACCTCATCAGCAGCATCAGAGTCTCTTGGTAATTGAAAATGCAAATTTTCTGGCCCCACACAGACCAACTAAATTGAAACTCTGGGAGTGGGGTTCAGCAGTCTGTATTTTAACAAGCTTTATAGACATTTCTATTCATCTCATTTTATCCAATGTAGAATGTCTCATTGTAATTTAAGTAAGATTGTCACCTCAGTACTTTTTCTTTTTCTAGGGTGTTCTCCTCATAGTCCTATACACATCTGTTTGTATACCTTCATGTTTTTGCTCATGTTATGAACCTTTCCCTATCGCTGCCTAATTTCATCATCATTTATCTATCCAACTTCTACCCATACTTAAGATATCATTACCTTACACCTTTAAGCCTTTTTGTATTACTCCATTCTCACGCTGCTAATAAAGACATACCTGAGACTGGGTAATTTATAAAGGAAAGAGGTTTAATTGACTCACAGTTCAGCATGGCTGGGGAGACCTCAGGAAATTTACAATCATAGTGGAAGAAAAAAACAAACATCTTTCTTTACACGGTGGCAGCAAGCAGAAGTGGTGAGCAAAAGAGGGAAAAGCCCATTACAAAACAACCAGATCTCATGAGAACTCACTCACTATCATGAGAACAGCATGACAGTATCTGACCCCATGATTCACTTACTGCCCACCAGGTCCCTCCCACAGCACGTGGGGATTATGGGAACTACAATTCAAGATGATATTTGAGTGGGGATACAGCCAAACCATGTAATTCTGCCCCTAACCCCTCCCAAATCTCATGTCCTCACATTTCAAAACACAATCATGCTCTTCCAACAACCCCCCAAAGTCTTAATTCTTTTCAGCATTAACTCAAAAGTCCAAGGCCAAAGTCTCATCCAACACAAGGCAAGTCCCTTCCACCTATAAGCCTGCAAAATCAAAAGCAACTTAGATACTTCCTAGATACAATGGGGGTACAGGCACTGGGAAAATACACCTGTTCAAAAATGTGAGAAATTGGCCAAAATGAAAGAGCTACAGGCCCCATACAAGTCAGAAATCCAAAAGGGCAGTCATTAAATCTTAAAGTTCCAAAATGATCTCCTTTTATTTTATCTCTCACATCCAGGTCACACTGATGCAAGAGGTGGGCTCCCACAGCCTTGGGCAGCTTCAGCCCTGTGGCTTTGCACTGTATAGCCACCCTCTCCTCTGTTTTCATGGGCTGGTGTTGAGTATCTGCAGCTTTTCCAGGTGCACAGTGCAAGCTGTTGGTGGATCTACCATTCTGTTGTCTGGGGGATGGTGGTCTTCTTCTCACAGCTCCACTAGGCAGTGCCCCAGTGGGGACTTTGTGTGAGGGCTCCAACCCCACATTTCCCTTCTGCACTGCCCTAGCAGAGGTTCTCCATGAGGGATCTGCCCCTGCAGTAAATTTCTGCCTGGACATCCAGGCATTTCCATATATACCCTGAAATCTAGGTGGAGGTTTCCAGACCTCAATTCTTGACTTCTGTGCAGCCACAGGCTCAACACCACTTAAAAGCTGCCGAGGCTTGAGGCTTGCACCCTCTGAAGCCACAGCCCAAGCTGTACCTTCGCCCCTTTTAGCCATGGCTGGAGTGGCTAGGATGCAGGATGGAGTCCCTAGGCTGCACACAGCAGGCTGGGGGGCCTGGGCCTTGTTCATGAAACCATTTTTTCCTCCTAGGCCTCTGGGCTTGTGATGGGAGGGGCTGCCACAAAGGTGTCTGACATGCCCTAGAGACATTTTCTCCATTGTCTTGGTGATTCACATTCACCTCCTCATCGCTTATGCAAGTATCTGCAGTGGGCTTGAACTTCTCCCCAGAAAATGTGTTGTTTTTTTGCTGGGGGAGGGTGTCACAACATCTGTCTGCAAATTTTCCAAACATTTTTACTCTGCTTCCTCTTGAATGCTTTGCTGCTTAGAAATTTCTTCCACCAGATACCCTAAATTATCTCTCTCAAGTTCAAAGTTCCACAGATCTCTAGGGCAGGAGCAAAATGCCACCAGTCTCTTTGGATAGTAAGAGTGACCTTTACTCCAGTTCCCAACAAGTTTCTTATCTCCATCTGAGACCACCTCAGCCTGGACTTCATCATCCATATCACTATCAGCATTTTGGTCAAAGCCATCTAAGAAGTTCCAAACTTTCCCATATTTTCCTCTCTTTCTTTAAGCCCTCCAAACTGTTACAATCTCTGCCTGTTACCCAGTTTCAAAGTTGATTCCCTATTTTTGGGGTATCTGTACAGCAACACCCCATTCTCTGCAGTACGAATTTATTATATAAGTCCATTCTCACACTGCTAATAAGACTGGATAATTTATAAAGGAAAGGTATTTAATTGACTCACAGTTCAGCATGGCTGGGGAGGCCTCAGGAAACACAATTATGACAAAAGGGGAGGCAAACACATCTTTCTTTACATGGTGGCATCAAGTGGAAGTGCCAAGCAAAAGGGGGGAAATCCTCTTAGAAAACCATCAGATCTCATGAGAACTCACTCACTATTACAAAAACAGCATGGAGGTAACCACCCCATGATTCAATTACCTCCTACCAGGTCTCTCACACAACACATGGGGATTATGGGAATTACAATTCAAGATGTGATTTGAGTGGGGACACAGCCCAACAATGTCACTTCTCTAACTATTCTAAATTGAGCTTTCCCTTCACTTCATTCCAATCTACTCTACTTATTGTGGTCAACACTTAATGTTTTAATGATTTACTGCCTGATTTATATAAGTCTATGTGTCTGTCTCATGTTTCCCAATTTGGTTATAAGAAACAGGATCAAGATTTTCTTTTTTTTTTTTTTTTTTTTTGCGACGGAGTCTCACTCTGTCACCCAGGCTGGAGTGCAGTGGCGCAATCTCGGCTCACTGCAAGCTCTGCCTCCCGGGTTCACGCCATTCTCCTGCCTCAGCCTCTCCAAGTAGCTGGGACTACAGGCGCCCGCCACCACGCCCAGCTAATTTTTTTGTATTTTTAGTGGAGACGGAGTTTCACCGTGGTCTCAATCTCCTGACCTCTTGATCCGCCTGCCTCGGCCTCCCAAAGTGCTGGGATTACAAGCGTGAGCCACCGCACCTGGCCAGGATCAAGATTTTCTTTCTTCTCAGACCCTATGACAGTGCTGACCCTGTGAGGAGTAAAAATTTAATCTACTCTAATGTATCTGAGAATGACCTAATGATTTCTGTTTAAGAAATGCAGTGAAAAGTAGAAGGATAATAGATAAAACAACGTTCTTGTTTCTCTTTCCCTGCAATTTAGGTTAGAAAATATACAGTAGAGGAGGAGGAATGCATTTAGCTGTAATACTTCCTGTACCTCTGTACTGTCTAGATCTAAAGTGGATTATGAGGAGAAGCAGCAGAAATCAGAAGGTAGAATAAGACAGGCCTGTCTGTCTACCTGACTAGAAGAAATTGAGTGTTACTTTTCTTCCACGGAAACCCTCCTAAACGCTGTGGGGTTGATTCAAATTGTCCCTAGTTAGCAACTACTGCTTTTAATTAATAAATGCCTAGAAAGGTGTGAAATGGAAATAAACATTCAACTTCACACCTGTGGAACTTCTTGCCCACTCAAACAAAAAAAAAATGAGAATATACAGATCTTAGTTTCTATGAGGAATCAGTTCTAAGAAGAAGGTAGATTAATGAGGTCAGTAAACCCTTGGTCAATTGAATATAAATCAAACATCAAAGGCACCAAAATGAAAGGTAAACACACTCAGACTTTAAAGTTTTCCTGTTAAAGTCCTGCCTTGTCTCACTGAGCATGTAACTCAGATCACAAGCCAAAGCTGGAAAAATCTGGGAGGTTCAGCATACTCAGTTTAGAGGCAGAAGTTTGTTTTCACATGAAAAAGGGAATTCTCTTATGCTCAGGAATCTTTGAGAGCTCTCTGAAGAGCTCAGAAGATATCAAACCCATAGAATCTCAATTTCAGTAGAATTAAAGTGCCCGCTTTCTTTCCTTTCCAGGATATATTGCAATTAGTCCTTTCTAAAGTTAATAGAAAGTAAATTACAGTAAATGAAAACATTTTGGAGGATAAGTCTTCATGGTGAAAAGCTGTCTGGATGACAAGTGAAAATGTTAACAGAGTTGGTCTATTGAAGATTGTTTTTCTGATTTTTAAAATGAGCCTAGTGCTTATTTGCAGGTTAGCGGTTCAACTGTTTTCTAATTATCAGGCCAGTCGCTTGACTGAATTTATCATTTAATATGATAATAAGACAAAAGGCACACAGATTTTTATTGGTTCTGTCTATTATAATAAAAAACAAGAACCACATTGTTAATGTTTAAGAAGGTTCAGATAAAAAGTCTTCTTAAAATGAAGCACTCATTGATAATTGACACCCACAACTTTATAAAAGAATTGACTCAAATCACAATTGTTAAGTGGAAAATATTCTCCTGGGTCCCATTACATTTTAGTCACTTAAAATGGAAATGTTTCCTGGGATCTGGTTCTTTTATTAGTTAATATTTAGTATTATGATTTATTGTTTTATATTTATTGTACCCCCAAATTTGCATGGACTAACCCATTTAATTCTCACTATAACCCGTTGAAATTTATATTAACTTCACCATTTCATGAATGAAGAAACCGAGTGTCAAAGAGTTTGAATGATTTGCCTGCTTGCATCAGGAATTCCACTTCAGGTAGTCTGACTTCAGAGTCCATACTCTGAACTTACTCTGTTCTGATTCTGCATATAACTCTACTTCTTCTGTCTTTATTTCATACCTATTAATGCAGAGTTGCAGTTTAGAAAAAGATTAAGAAGATGGGTTTTGAATTCAGACAGACCTGAATTTGAATCCCAGCTCTATCACATACTAGCTGCATGAACATGGGTATTTTACTTAACTTTTCTCATCCTTTATTTTGTCCTTTTGTAAAATAATCCTAATAACAACAATTTAACAGGGTTATTCTGAGGATCAAATTGGCACGATGAATGTCACATACCTTGCACACAGAAGATGGTCAGTTCATTATTAATTTTCTGTTGAGGAAGCTTTCTAAGTAGCTACCCATTTCTCGCCATAGATAGCCCATAGATATTTCGCCTCTATGCTTTCCCATTTTTACCCTTACCACAATCACCAAAACTGCCAAACTAGGCCCATCCTAAATTGTCCATGCAGCCTGGTAACACCATGTGTTTGTGCTCATATTTGTGTTCAAGCTCAAGAATTTTTCTTGCCTCCTCCTAAACTTCAAGTCATACATTTCTGTACCCCATGAATGATAATGACTATAGATATGTTACTCTTTGTACTTCAATTCTATCATTCATTTTTACCTTACTAGAGCCACCTAAAGACACTCCACTTTATCCATCCTATCCAAGGGGGTGCATCTGTTTTTTTCCGTGCCCAGAACCATGGGCTGACAGATCAAAATAATCAGAATATTGTAAGTAAAATGAAGAAGGGAAAAAATAAGAGTCATTGGACTAGCTTCACAGTGACAGAGCTGGAGGAGACATTAGAAGCATTCTAGTCTAAATTTCTCAGATAATGGATGAGGGTTTTGTAAGAACATACAATCCAAGACTACAGATTATATCTCTGCATCCTGGTCAAATTTTTTTTCCAAAATCTGACACTGCCTCAAAGTGGTTGGGTTTGTTTGTTTTGAAAAACAAAGTAAAACATTTATTTTACCTACATGTGAAAATAAGAACAGAGAAAAATAAAACTGTCAACAAACACAATAGGCAATAAAAGGTCAATAACAAATCTCTATTACTGAGGCAATTAGCAAATCCTGAGTTAACTTATTCCCTTGCTGCCTCATCCAAGAGTGAATCTGGCTGTAGGCAGAGCAAAGTGGCCAAATAGAAGCCTCCACGAGTTGCTCCCCTTGCAGGGACACCAAATTTAACAGCTATCTACAAAAAAATAAAGCATCTTCATAAGAATAAAAAATCAAATACCAGCTTGGGCACAGTGGGGTAGAACACCAAGCAGCCTCTTGGGATCACCGATTCCAGGCCTTGGCTATTTGACAGCATTTCTGGACCTACCCTGGGCCAGAGGGGAGCCCACCACCCTGATAGGTGACTCTTAAGACCAAGCAGCATTCACAACAATCTGACTTAAGAGACCTTGAGCATTAAGTGAACATTGGCAGTACTCCGCATGGCCGTGTCGTGGTGGTGGCCATGAAGTGAGGCTCCTCTGCTTGTGGAAAGGGGTGGGAAGAGTGGGACAAACTTAATCTCTATGACAGAGCTGGAGGAGACATTAGAGGCATTCTAGTCTAAATTCCTCGAGAACAAATGAGAGTTTCATAAGGTTCAGTTCAGCAGCAGTAAAGTAGAGCACCAAGTAGACTTTTTAAGGTACTCTCCTCTGGTCCCTGGATCCCAAATGACATTTTTAGAACCATCCAAGGCCAGGAAGAACTCACAGCCCCAAAGGGAAGGAAACAAGCCTGGATGGCTTTGCCCCCTGCTGATTGCAGAGGCCTAGGGTCTTAAACAAATGTACGTGGTAACCAGGTTGTGGTTACAGCAGGCCTTGGGCAAGACCCAGTATAGAGCTCACTACAGGTTTGACCCAGCACAGTTTCAGTGGTGGTGGTCACAGGGGTGCTTGTGTCACCTTACTCCCATATCCAGGTGTCTCAACACAGAGGTACTCCATTTATTTGGGAGAAAGTGGGAGAAAGCAAGGGAAGAAAACAAGAGTCTCTGCCTAGTAATCCCCAGAATTTTTCTGGATCTTATTCAAGACCACCAAGAGGGTACTTCAACAAGTATGCAAGAATTACAGCCTTACTGGGCTTGGGTGCTCCCTGATGCAGATGCAGATTAGATCACAATACCAAAATCCCTTTGAAGGCCTGGAAAGCCTTTTCAGAGAGGAAGGGTACAAAGAAGCCCTGACTATGAAGACTACAATAAATACCTAACTCCTCAATGCCCAGACACCAACTAATGTCCACAAGCATCAAAACCATCCATAAAAACATGACCTTGCCAAATGAACTAAATAAGTCACCAGTTACCAATCCTGGAGAGATAGAGACATGTGATCTTTCAGACAGAGAATTCAAAATAGCTGCATTGAGAAAACTCAACAAAATTAAAGATAACACAGAGAAAAAAATCAGAATTTATCAGATAAAGTTAACAAAGGGATTGAAGTAATTAAAAATAAGCAGGAATTCTGGAGTTGAAATGTGTAATTGACACACCGAAGAATGCATCATAGTGACTTAAAGAAGAATTAATCAAGCAGAAGAAAGAATTTATAAGCTTGAAAACAGGCTGTTTGAAAATACACAGTCAGAGGAGACAAAAGCAAAAATAATATAGCAGAAATACCTAGGTGACTTAGAAAAATAGTCTCAAAAGGGAAAATCTGAGAGCTATTGACCTTAAAGAGAAGAAAGAGAAAAAGATAGCAGTAAAAAATTTACTCAAAGTCATAACTAACTAACTTGAACTACCTAAATCCAGATAAAAATATCAACATTGAAGCACAAGAAGGTTATAGAACTCAAAGCAGCTTTAAGCCAAGTAAGACCACATCAAGGCATTTAATAATCAAACTTCCAAAGGTCAAAGATAAAGAAAGGATCCTAAAAGCAGCAAGAGAAAAGAAACAAATAACATACAATTGAGCTCCAATATGACTGACAGCAGTCATATCAGCGGAAACCTTACAGGGTGGGAGAGAGAGGAATGACAGATTTATAATGCTGAAGGGAAAAAAAATACATTTTCCTTGAAGAGTGTATCCAGTGAAAATACACTTCAAACATAAAGGACAAAAAAAGACTTCCCAAAAAAACAAAGCTGAGAGATTTTCTCAACATCAAAACTGTCCTAAAAGAAATGCTAAAGGAAAATCTTCAGAGAGAAAAGGATGATAATGAGCAGTAATAAATCATCAGAAGTTTAAAAACTCACCGGTAAGAGTAAGTACATTGAAAAACACAGAGTATTATAACACCGTAATTATGATGTCTAAACTGCTCTTCTCTAAGCAGAAAAACTAAAAGATAAACTAATCAAAAATAATAACTACAACTTCTCAACCTTTAGACAGTAAAATAAGATATAAATAGAAACCACAAAATGTTAAAAAGCAGAGTGACAAAGTTAAAATATAGAGGTTTTATCAGTTTTATTTTTGCTTGTGTGTTCATGCAATCAGCATTTAAGTTGTCATCAGTTTAGGCTGGGCATGATGATTAACTTGTCATCATCATTAATTTGTCATCAGTTTAGGCTGGGCAGTTAGGCAGGGCATGATGGCTCACATCTGTAATCCCAGCACTTTGGGAGGCTGAAGCAGCTGGATCACCTGAGGTCAAAAGTTCAAGACCAACCTGGAAACATGGTGAAACACCGTCTGTACTAAAAATACAAAAACTAGCAGGGCGTGCTGGTTTACAACTGTAGTCCCAGCTACTCAGGAGACTGAGGCAGGAGAATGGCTTAAACCTGAAAGGCAGAGGTTGCAGTGAGCTGATGTCACACCACTGCACTCCAGCCTGGATGACAGAGCAAGACTCTGTCTCAAAAAAAAAAAAAATTATCATCCATTTAAAATAATGGGTTATAAGATAGTATTTGCAAGCATCATGATAACCTCAAATCAAAAAACATACAATGGATATGCAAAAAATGAAAAGCTAGAAATTAAATCATGCCACTAGAGAAAATCACCTTCACAAAACAAATACAGAAAGGAAGGAAAGAAAGAAGAGAAGATAAAAATACAACCAGAAGACAAATAAAGTGGCAAGAGTAAGTTTTTACTTGTCAATAATAACACTGAATGTAAGTGAACTAAACTCGCCTATCAAAAGACATAGAGTGGTTGTATAGATAAAACAACAAGACCCAACAGCCTGTTGCCTACAAGAAAAACACTTCATATAAAGACACACATAGACTGAAAATACAGAGATGAAAAAAAGTTCCATGCAAATGGAAACCAAAAAAAGGAGTTGCTATACCTGTATTAGACAAAATAGATTTCAAAGATAAACCACAAAGAGAAAATTTTTGCCATTATATAATGATATAGGGGTAAATTCAGTAAGAGGATATAATTATTTTAAAGATACATGTACCCAACACATTTCTGTAGCTTGTATTTTTAAAGATAAAATACAAGTAAAATAAAGATAAAAATACAAGTAGCTTGTATTTTTAAAGATATAAGCACCCAGATATATAATGTTAATATTATTAGAGGTAAAGAGGGAGATAGATCCCAATACAAGAATGACTGGAGACCTCAACAGCCCACTTTCAGCATTGAAGAGATCACACAGACAGAAAATCAAGGAAGAAACATGGAACTTAATCTGCACTATTAATCAAATGAACTTAATTGATATTTACAGAACATTCCATCCAACGCCTGCAGTATACACATTCTTCTTCTCAGCACATAAGTCACTCTCAAGAATAGTGTTAGGTCATAAAACAAGTCTCAAAACATTCAAAAAATTGAAATAATATTAAGCATCTTCTGTTACCAAAATGGAATAAAGCTAGAAATAAATAAGAGAAATTGTGGAAACTAAAATAGAAATAAAACCATATGCTCTTGAATGATTAATGGATCCATAAATTAAGAAGGAAATTCAAAAATTGTTTCAAACAAGTGATAATGGAAACACAACATACCAAAACCTTTGTAATAAGGTGACAGCAGTACTATGAGTGACATTTACACCTATAAGCACTTTCATCAAATAAGAAGAAAATCTTCAAATAAATGGCCTCAAGATGATGCATCTTTTTTAAACAAAATCTTCATTTTAAGATTTAAGAAATAAGTTTTTCTTTATTTTCTTTTAATTTCAATTTTTAGTCCTGGGATACATGTCTGGATGTGCAGGTTTGTTACATAGCAAACATGTACCATGGTGGTTTGCTGAACCTATTAACCCATCACCTAGATATTAAGCCCACCATGCATTAGCTATTTTTCCTAATGCTCTCTCACCCCCCCCACCACACCCCCCAACAGGCCCCAGTGTGTGTTGTTCTCCTCATCGTGTCCATGTGTTCTCATTGTTCAACTCCCACTTATGAGTGAGAACATGCAGTGTTTGATATTCTGTTTCTACATTAGTTTGCTGAGGATAATGGCCTCAAGCTTCATCCATGTCCCTGCAAAAGACATGATCTTGTTCTTTTTATGGCTGCATAGTATTCCATGGTGTATATATATATATATATATACCACATTTTCTTTATCCAGTCTATTTTGATGAATATTTGAATTGATTCCATGTCTTTACTATTGTGAATAATGCTGTAATAAATATAAGCACCCATGTATCTTTGTAATAGAATGATTTATATTCCTTTGGGTATATGCCCAGTACTGGGATTGCTGGGTCCAAAGGTATTTCTGGTTCTAGATCTTTGAGGAATCACCACATCATCTTCCACAATGGTTTAACAAATTTGCATTCCACCAACAGTGTAAAAGCATTCCTATTTCTCTGCAATCTCACCAGCATCTGTTGTTTTTTGACTTTTTAATAATTGTCATTCTGACTGGCATGAGATGGTATCTCATTGTGGTTTTGATTTGCATTTCTCTAATGATCAGTGATGTTGAGCTTTTTTTCAGTTTTTTGGGTGCATGAACGTCTTCATTTGAGAAATGTCTGTTCATGTCCTTTGCCCACTTTTTAATAGAGTTGTTTTTTATTGTAAATTTGTTTAAATTCCTTGTAGATTCTTGATATTAGAATTTTGTCAGATGAATAGATGGCAAAAATTTTCTCCCACTTTGTAGGTTGCCTGTTCACTCTGATGATAGTTTATTTTACTGTGCAGAAGCTCTTTAGTTTAATTAGATCATATTGGTCAATTTTTGCTTTTGTTGCAATTGCTTTTGGTGATTTCATCATGAAATCTTTTCCCATGTCTATGTGCCTATTTTTGTACCAGTACTGTGCTGTTTTGGTTACCATAGCCTTCTAGTATAGTTTGAAGTTGGGTAGCATTATGCCTCCAGCTTTGTTCTTTTTGCTTAGGATTGTCTTGGCTATACAAGCCATTTTTGGGTTCCATATGAATTTTAAAAATAGTTTTTTTTCTAATTCTGTTAGGAACGTCAATGGTAGGTTAAAGGGAATAGCATTGAATCTATAAATTATTTTGGACAGTACAGCCATTTTCACGATATTGATTCTTACTATCCATGAGCATGAAGTGTTTTTAAATTTGATTGTGTCCTCTCTGGTTTCCTTGAGCCATGGTTTGTAGTTCTCCTTGAAGAGGTCCTTTACTTCCCTTGTGAGCTGTATTTCTAGGTATTTTATTCTCTTTGTAGCAATTGTGAATGGCAATTTATTTATGATTTGGCTCTCTGCTTTCCTGTTGTTAATGCAGAGGAATGATCGTGACTTCTGCACATTGATTTTGTATCCTGAGACTTTGCTGAAGTTGCTTATCAGCTTAAAAAGCTTTGGTGCTGAGACGATGAGGTTTTCTAGACATAGGATTATGTCATCTGCAAGCAAAGACACTTTGACATCCTCTCTTGCTATTTGAATATGCTTTATTTCTTTCTCCTGCTTGATTGCCCTAGCCAGAACTTCCAATACTATGTTGAATAGGAGTGGTGAGGGACAGCATCCTTGTCTTGTGCCAGTTTTCAAGGGGAATGCTTCCAGCTTTTGCCCATTCAGTATATTGGCTGTGGCTTTGTCATAAATGGCTGTTATTATTTTGAGGTGTGTTTCTTCAATACCTAATTTATTGACAGTTTTTAACATGAATAGATGTTTTATTTTATCAAAGGCCTTTTCTGCATCTATTAACATAATTATGTGTTTTTGTCTTTAGATCTGTTTATGTGATAAATGATGCTTATTGATTTGCTTAGGTTTAACCAGCCTTCCATCCCGGAAATAAAGCCAACTTGGTCATAGTGGATAAGCTTTTTGATGTGATACTGTGTTCTGTTTGCCAGTATTTTATTGAGAATTTTTGCATTGATGTTCATCAGGGATATTGACCTAAAGTTTTCTTTTTTTATTGTATCTCTTCTAGGTTTTGGTATCAGGATGATGCTGGCCTTATAGAATGAATTAGGGAGGAGTTCCTCCATTTCAATTGCTTGGAATAGTTTCAGAAGAAATGGTGCCAGCTCCTCTTTGTGCCTCTGATAGAATTCAGCTGTAAAGCCATCTGGTCCTGGGCTGTTTTGGGTTGGTAGGCTATTTATTACTTCCTTAATTTCAGAACTTGTTATTGGTATATCTAGGGATTCAACTTCTTCCCAGTTAAGCCTTGGGAGAGTGTATGTGTTCAGGAATTAATCTATTTCTTCTAACTTTTCTAGTTTATTTGCATAGAGCTGTTTATAGTATTATCTGATTGATGCTTGTATTTCTGTGGGGTTAGTGGTGATAACCCCTTTTATCATTTTTTATTGTGACTACTTGATTCTTCTCTTTTTTCTTTATTAATCTAGCTAGCAAACTATGTTTTTTTTTTTTTTTTTTTTTTTTTTTTCAAAAAATCTGCTCCTGGATTCTTTGATTATTTGAAGGGTTTTTCATGTCTCTATCTGCTTTAGTTCTGCTCTGAGCTTGGTTATTTTTTTGTTTTCTACTAGCTTTGGGGTTTGTTTGCTCTTTGTTTTCTAGTTATTTTAGTTGTGATGCTAGGATATCAATTTGAGATCTTTCTACCTTTTAGATGTGGGCATTTAGTGCTATAAATTTCTTTTTTAACACTGCCTTAGCTGTGTCCCTGAGATTCTGGTATGTTGTCTCTTTGTTCCTATTGGTTTCAAAGAACTTCCTAATTTCCACCTTAATTTTGTTATTTACCCAGGAGTCATTCAGGAGCAGTTTGTTCAATTTTCATGTAGCTGTGTGGTTTTGAGTGAGTTTCTCAATCTTGAGTTCTAATTTGATTGTGATGTGGTCTGAGAGACTGTTATGATTTCAGTTCTTTTGCATTTGCTGAGGAGTGATGTACTTCCAATTATTTCATCCATTTTAGAGTAAGTGCCATGTGGCACTGAGAATAATGTATATTCTCTTGTTTTAGAATGGAGAGTTCTGTAGATATATATATATATATCAGGTCTACTTGATCCAGAGCTGAGTTCAAGTCCTAAATATTTTTTTAATTTTCTGTCTCAATAATCTAATATTGACAGTGGGGTGTTAAAGTCTTCCCCTATCATTGTGTGGGAGTCTAAGTCTCTTTGTAGGTCTCTAAGAACTTGTTTTATTAATCTGGGTGCTCCTGTATTGGTTGCATATCTATTTAGGATAGTTAGATCTTCTTGTTGAATTCACCCCTTTACCACTATGTAATGCCTTTTTTTGTCTTTTTTATTAATCTTTGTTGGTTTAATGTCTGTTTTGTTAGAAACTAGGATTGCAACCACTGCTTTTTTTCTGTTTTCCATTTGCTTGATAAATTTTCCTCCATTTTTCTATTTTGAGTCTATGTGCATCTTTACATGTGAGATGGGCCTCTTGAATACAGCATACTGAAGCATTTTGAGTCTTTATCCAGTTTTCCACTCTGTGTCTTTTAGTTGGGGCATTTAGCCCATTTACATTTAAGATTAATATTGTTATGTGTGAATTTGATTCTGACATCATGATGCTAGTTGGTTAGTTTGCAGACTTGTTTATGTGTTTGCTTCATAGTGTAATTGGTCTTGTGTACTTCAGTGTGTTTTTGTAGTAGCTGGTAGTGCTTTCTCATTTCCATATTTAGTGCTTCTTTCAGGTGCTCTTGCAAGGCACCTGGCAGTGATGAAATCCCTCAGCATTTGCTTGTCTGAAAAAGATTTCATTTCTCCTTCTTGTATGAAGCTTAGTTTGGCTAGAAACGAAATTCTGGGTTGGAAATTCTGTTTTTTTTTAAGAACGTTGAATATCAGCCTCCAATCTCTTCTGGTTTTTAGGGTTTCCACTGAGAGGTTTGCTGTTAGTCTGATGGGCTTCCTTTTATAGGTGACCTGATCTTTTCCTCTGGCTGTCCTTAACATTTTTTCCTTCATTTTGACCTTGGAGAATCTGATGATTATTTGGCTTGGGTTGATCTTCTTATGGAGGATGGGTATCTTACCTCACAGGAGTTCCCAGAGCCAGAGTTTGCAAATACTCCTGCATCTTAGTGCCTGCTCCAGAGGACTCCTGCCCAAACAGCCACAGTGAGTCTCCACAGCTTTGTGCTTGAGACCCAAGCCTCTGATGCTGTGGACTTAGGAGGGGACCTTCTGATCCATTAGTTGCAAGGATCTGTGGGGAAAATGTAGTTTCCAGGGAGGAGAAGCACAATCCCTCACCACCTCCCTTGGCTGGGGAACAGCGTTCTTTTTGCCCCATGTAGCTCCCATGTGGACCCTCACTCCACCCTGTGTTTTCGTGCTCTCTGTTGGTCATGCCAACCAACTAGTCCATCCCAGTGAGAGAACCTTGGTTCCTCAATTGAAGATGCAGAATTCACTTGCTGTTTTCATCCTTCTTAATGGGAACCACAGAGTGGAGCAGTTTCTATTCAGCCATCTTGGTTGCCTTCCAAGATGCATCTTAAGGAAATAGAAAAGCAAGAGCAAAACAAATGTGCAATTAGTAGAAGAAAAGAAATAATCAAGATCAGAGCAGAAATAAATGAAACTGAAATGAAAGAATCAGTACAAATTTCAAGAAAACAAAAAGTTGGTTTGATGAAAAAATAAACAAAATTGGCAAACCTCTGGGTAGAATAACTAAGCAAAAAGCAAAGACAACTGAAATAAGTAAAATCAGAGATGAAAAAGGAGACATTACAACTGATACTGCAGAAATGCAAAGGATCATCAGTGACTACCATGAGCAACTATGTGCCAATAAATTGGAAAATCTAGAAGAAAAGGATAAATTCCTAGACACCTACAACCTATAAAGAAATGCAAAACCTGAACAGATCAATAACAAGTAACAAGCTTGAAGTCACAGTAAAAGTTCTCCTAACAAATACAAGCCTGGGACCTGATGACTTCCCTGCTGAATTCTATGAAACACTTAAGTCATAATACCAAACCTATTCAAGCTGTTCTGAAAAATACAGGAGGAGGCAATAATTGCTACATGGTTTCTAAAAGCTAAGATTTGAATGCAACTTAAGTGTTCATCAACAGAAGAATGGATAAAGAAAATGTGGTATAAATATGCATCATGGAATACTATTCAGCCACAACAAATCATGATGTCCTGTCATTTGTAACAACATGGATGGACCTGTTGGTCATTAAGTGAAATAAGCCAGACACGAAAAGACAAACCTTGCATATTCTCAGTTATATGTGTAAGCTACAAATTAAAATTAAAATACTGAAACTCATAGAGGTAGATATTACAAGAGCCTGTTACCAGAGCCTGCGAAAGGTAGTGGAGTGTCAAGAGATGGAAGTGGGGTTGATGAACAGGCCCACAATAGTAGTTAGAAAGTATGAATAAGATCGAGTATTGGATAGTACAACAGGGTGACTATAGTCAATAATTGAATTGTACATTAAAAAAACTAAAAGACTATAATTATACTTTTTGTAACACAAAGGAGAGATTTTTGAGGTGATAGATACCCCATTTACCTTGATGTGACTCACTGCATTCCTGTTTCAAAATATGCCATGTGCCCCAGAAACATATACACATACTACATACCCACAAAAATTACAAATTAAAAATGTAAAAGGAAATGTGGCTCTGGTTCTCCTCTGCTCTCCATATCCTCTGTGGTGGCATTGGCATTCTCTTTGCTTCCATCACCACTTAGATATGAAAACTCTCCTTTCCTCATGTACAGAAATCTTTGTCCTCTTAGATTCATGCCACCTAGCTAAACTATTCTTTCCCTCCACTTTGGTGCTGTTGATCACTGTGCCATTTTTTTCATGATGACCCTATCTCCACATTGATTTACCACTTCATATCTTGAAGTCTCCAAAGAGACTTCAATGTCCATTTCACTATTTCACCTACTACTTTAACCTAACAGTTCCTTGACCTTTTAAACTACGATGAATTTATTTACAAACTCGGCTTCAGTTGCATACTCCTCTGGCCACATATAAATATTGTCATAAGGCAAGGCTGCTTTACATTTAAAACACAAATTCAGGTGTCTCACTAATGGACTCCAAGACAATGAACCTTCCGATCTCTCACTTTTTTCTCTGATAATGCTTATTTCCTTCAGATCTCTCACTTTTTTCTCTGACAATGCTTATTTTGTGACCTACAGTCATTCAACACCTCTCTTTATTTCAGTGCATAATTTGTCTCTTGCTTTACTTCCTTCTCTAGTCTGGATGCCAGAGGCCTCACCTGAACTTCCCTTTTTCTAAGACTCTCAACAACCTTTTCCTTTTATCATTGAATCATATCTGCCCTACTAAACCCTAGTCCTGATGCAAACTAAGCATCTTCTTTTTTTTTCTGATGTACCCAAGCACCCGAGTGCTGCAAAAGGAGAAAAATGCATAATAATGAAAAGAATGACTGCAAGTCCCATCTAACAGAGCTTCAGTGTAGCTCAGAAATTTTTCTAGTAAACACCTTTTCCCATTCTCAAAAGCAATTCCAAACCTCTCTTCAGAATCCTCACCACAACTCCCCCTCCCTTTGAGCAGATGACATTGCCGAGACCAGCTTGGTCAGGGAGGCCCTATCCCAGCAGCGTTAGAGGAATTAAAGACACACACACAGAAATAGAGCTTGTGGAGTGGAAAATCAGGGGACTCACAGCCTTCAGAGCTGAGAGCTACAAACAGAGGTGTACCCACATATTTATTGACAGCAAGCCAGTGATAAGCATTATTTCTATAGATTATAGATTAACTAAAAGTATTCCTTATGGGAAACAAAGGGATGGACAGAAACAAAGGGATGGGCTCTGGCTAGTTATCTGCAGCAGGAACATGTCCTTAAGGCACAGATCGCTCATGCTATTGTTTGTTGTTCAGGAACGCCTTTAAGCAGTTTTCCACCCTGGGTGGGCCACGTGTTCCTTGCCCTCATTCCAGTAAACCCAAAACCTTCAGCATGGGCATCATGGCCATCATGAGCATGTCACAGTGCTGCAGAGATTTTGTTTATGGCCAGTTTTTGGGCCAGTTTATGGCCAGATTTGGGGGCCTATCCCCAGCATGACATCACCTCCTACTTACCAGAGAAAAGATGTTAGGAACACCCATGACTTCCTGCCTCAAACTCTACAAATTTCTCTGTATCTGTAGCTGTCCTTAAAACATTTCTTCCTGATATCTCAGTGGAAAGAATTACTCCTTTTCCTGTTCAGTGCTTATCTCATCCTCTCCTGCTTCCCCAACAACCTTGCTCTTACCCCTTCACTGTCTCTTTCCCTTTAGCATATGAATTGGTTCAAGTAGCTCCACCTTAAAAGTAACCATAATAATATCAATAACAGTAATTCCCTGGGCCCTACTTTCCCCTCTAATTTTCTCTATCCTACTTTCTTTCACAGACAACCTTTTAAAAAATAGGCTCTCTCCATATCCTCACCACCAATTTACTCCTCAATGTGCAGTAATTTGGCTTCTATTCCAACCACTATTCCCCCAAAGGCAACTGATGGCTGCTTAGTTTCTAAGGTCACTGGACTATTTTAATTATGAGCCTACTTAACCTGTCTGTTAATTTATAACTAATTAAAGCATATTCTCTTTGTTGTGAAATTATCTTCTCCTATATCTCTAACTGCTAGTTTCCTTCATCTTTTTTATGGTGTTCTTTGTAGTTTCATCACTGAGTCATTTTTTATTCAATATATTCTCATTTGGTCCATATCCTAGCCAAGGCTTGTCCTTTGCACTCCAGATCTATGTTTCAACTGTATATGAGACACTTCCATCTGAATTGGCAACAAATACCTCTATCTCAAAATTTCCAAACACGTAACTTTTTTCCTTATCTTAACTCAAACACAATTCTCCTTTTCCAATATTTCCTATCTGTGTATTAGCACAAACATACACCCAATTACCCAAGTCATAAATCTTGGTATCATCATGAAAATATCTTGGTATCACCCCACCACCTTCTTATAATTGATCACAATATAACTGGTTATAAACAACTATTTTTCCCTCTTCTTCATTCCCCTTATTTTTAAATGAAAACCTCAGCATTTGTCATCTTAACTAGCAAGAGTCCCCTAAATGTTCAGTTTGCCTTTTTTTCTCCCCTTCCTAATCCATTTTCCACAGAGAATTCAGAGTACTCTTCCTAAAGCCCAAAAATAATCATGTCATTTAACTGCTCAAAACCTGTCAGTGCCTGTGGGTCATGTGCACAATAACTTCAAGCACTTTAGTATAAAATGTAAAGCCAGTGTACTAGTTTTATTCATCTATTTGTCATAATGTGCAGCCCTTTATGGAAAATTCTTTTTGAATCGTATTCCTAAATGAAGACATAATCATTTCGCCAAATATATTTCTTCCAAAGGACATTAAAAATGTGAAAATGCCAGGTTTTCCAAAATAGCATATTATCTATTTTATCATTCATGGATCCCAAAAGCAAGGACACAAAGTCAACTAAATTGTTTGAGCAAGTGAATGAACAGAAGCAAGATGCTAAACCCCAGAGTTTTCAATGTGAGGATAGTGGTGAGACACATTTCATGCTCCTAGTATTGTCTGTCCTTAAAGCTACATGACAGAAATATCATGGTGAGATGTCTGGCACTTTTTCTTATCTGAGGACTGTGAAGCTTAGCACCAAGAAAGCTGAACTTGGCCGGGCACGGTGGCTCACGCTTGTAATCCTAGCACTTTGGGAGGCTGAGGCGGGCGGATCACGAGGTCAGGAGATCGAGACCATGGTGAAACCCCGTCTCTACTAAAAAATACAAAAAATTAGCCGGGAGTGGTGGCGGGCGCCTGTAGTCCCAGCTACTCGGAGAGGCTGAGGCAGGAGAATGGCGTGAACCCGGGAGGCGAAGCTTGCTGTGAGCTGAGATTGTGCCACTGCACTCCAGCCTGGGCGACAGAGCGAGACTCCGTCTCAAAAAAAAAAAAAAAAAAAAAGAAAGCCTAACTTAAGACAATTTATATTTGATCTAAAATACCTTAGGAAGGCAGTGACTATTTGGAATGCCTTGAATTTTGAAAATTGGTGTTGATCAATAAGACACTTTTCTTTTAAAAATGCAAAAGAAAGATAAATGGCATTATAGTCATATATATCTGTCTCTGAACCTTGGCAGCTACCCACTAGCTGTAGAAACTTAAGAAAGCTATTTAATCTCTGTGACGTAAAATTATCTGAAAAATTGAGATAATAATACTTATGCTACTTTCATCACAGGATTGTTATGATAACTAATAGATGAAACTGTGTGTAAGGAACTACTTGGCACATAGTAATGGTCCAACAAATTTCCCATACCTTCATTACTATATTGTCTTAAATTTGAGTACATTTTCAATGACTTTCATGAATTTTCTGTACAAATAAATAAATAAAGAGATCATGGGGAAACAGCATATGATTGCATTGAAAGAGCTAAGGAAAATAAACTTGATATAAACTTATCATAAACCATTTTAAGATACTTATGGAGCAAATCCACTGTCCAGCACATTTTAAGTCTCTCACAAATTATTTTTCAAAGAGGAACAAAATAGAAAGGGAAGAAGTGAGGAACTAACCTAATAAAATAGCTCCAGAGAATTAGGCCATCAGTGGGCAGAATATATCAGGTTGTCTCACAACAGTGCCTATATTCTCACCTCTTTATCTTTGACTATACCTCCAGACTCCCAATATAGGCTCCTTTTCTAGATTATGCCTTCCAGGACCTTAGGCATTAGGTTTGTTGCTCTGTTATCTACCCTAAAACCTACCAATTCCCTTGTCTTAAAGCACAAACAGTGCTCACCTCTGTTTTCTATTTCTATCCAGTTCTGGCATCACCTAAGGCAATGACTGTGAGCATGGCACAAAAATGAGAGATCTACTTTGTCCCAAATTTACCTTCAATCCGTGCTCATAATTTGGATTGCTTCTATCAAACAGCAATTTAAGCACGTAAAGGAAAATGAATAAGATAGAGATAGATAGATAGATAGATGATAGATAGATAGATAGATAGATAGATAGATAGATGATAGATAGATAGATAGACAGATAGATAGATAGATTAATCAGTAGGCAGTAGATAGATTTTAATTGGATAAAAAAGAAATTCAGGAGTGTATCTGGTAAAATATGCCCTCCAAAGCTTTTAGGCATAAGCCTTTGTAAGGTGTATCAGTCCATTTTCATGCTGCTAACAAAGACATACCCAAGACTGGGTAATTTAAATAGGAAAAAGCATTTAATTGGACTTACAGTTCCATGTGGCTGGGGAAACCTCACAATAATGGCAGAAGGTGAAGAGGAGCACGTCACATCTTACGTGTATGTCAGCAGGCAAAGAGAAAATCAGAACCAAGTGAAATGGGTTTCCCCTTATCAAACCATCAGATCTCATGAGACTTATTCATTACCACACAGCAGGGTGAAAGAAACTACCCCATAATTCAATTATCTCCCATCAGTTCCCTCCCACAACATGTGGGAATTATGGGAGTACGATTCAAGATGAGATTTGGGTGGGGACACAGAGCCAAACCACATCGTAAGTTGTGTCTGGAAAGTGGATTTAGTGCACCAAAGGATTATGTCAGACAGATTGGAAATGTTGGGCATTACCAGGAATGCACAAAGACCGTGAATGCTCTAATGGCCACGGTACCAGAGATGGAAGTCTTGGAAAATTTTGACATTAGGCCTCCCATTTATACCTTCTATTTCTTCACCATGTGACACCCAAACTGCAGATGAGAAGTCTTGCCATTAAGTTTAACTTCTCTAGGCTGAGGTCTCTAAAAAAAGAAAACCTATTCTCATTTTAGAGTGATTTGGTCTCCATAATTATACTTGTGGTTGCTGCTGTTTGTGAAAAGATTGCCCTGGCAACTTGGGGTGGGAGAGAGGAAAGAAGCTTAGAGTAATAACACATGGAAATCAGCAAACTGACCTATTGATACAAACAGCAGCAGAGGGATTCTCCATCTCCAAATTTTCTTCTGCATGCCCATGTGACATGTTTCCAAAAGGCAAGCATTGGTATCTACAAAACAGAATCTAATCAATTAAATAAAACGACTCTCATATCATAGGCCTACTTGTAGTCTCTAATCCCCTTTCTGAAGGGTTTCTAGCAAAATAGAACAAATTTTAAAAAGTGTTGTGTGATACTTTAAGTTTTGGCATGTTAAATTATATGTTAGCTCAAATCAGGGCCACGGGCACTTAGGGAGTATCGTGAAGGGGAAGATCCTGTTGCCATGGAAATGCTCAGGGAGGCTGATCCTCTGTGATGTGATTTGAGTTGAATTGGTTTTGTTGTTGTTATTGTTTTCATTTCTTTTTCTTTCCTAATCTGCCTAATATTTAGGTTTTATTGGTAATTATCTTGGCTCTCATTATGTGCTTCTCTTTTTAAAATAAAACAGAAAAATACATACAAATGGACTTACTTATTTCATAATAATGCAATCAGTTATTATCACACACATGTGCAGATAAAATCCTATTTTAATAAACTACATGGGGCAACCCAATTTTTTTTTATTGATGTGGGATTTCATTGTCCCAATTACTAGAAATCCTATTCCTAGACCTCAAACACTGGGGTGAAACTGGTGAAATGTCCAGCCTCTTCATATCCACCTCCCCCCCTATCAAATATAGCACAGAAAGGAACAGTCCAGTACATTTGCAAGTTAAACAAAGCGCTTTGAAGATAAAGGGGAAAGGAGGAAAATTCCCTAAATAAAGAGTCACTCATTCAAAAAAAAAGGTGTAATGGGGTTGGCATCATTCATCAATTTCTATCTTCCACACAGCTATTCCCTGTGACTCTAGCTCATGGATGTACATGAGTGATATGTAGTTGGAGGGGAATATTTGCATGATCTTATTCATTTCAATGAGCGGTTTGGAAGTTTAGATAAGTTTTCCTAATGGGATGTTTGGAATTTTGGAGATGGACAAGGATTAAGAGAAGTCAAGGGGTAATTACTATGTGAAGGCCATCTAAACAAAATGCAATAGCTGGGAAGGACTCTGTGTCCATTCCTTTTCATTACGTATTTGCTTGTATGTATGCCTTTATTTTTTACTTATACTTTACTTGTTTCCAGAAAAAATTTTTCAGTCTTATGATAGAAGACATGTACAATTAGAGCCGTTAAAGAAAGATTAAAAAGGCTTATTTTCACAATTCTTGCAGAGTCAGATAGGATCATTCTAGATATTTAAGTGAATGTAATTTGGGGGTTCCTGGCTGTAAAACCAAAAAGGGAAATTTGATAGTTATACAGTGAACATTGTCCAATAAATAAAATAATAATAGCTCTTCAAGAAATAAACTAGAAACCCCATGCAGGAGGGGCTATACCAATCTTGTGATTAGCACAGGATCCGGCGTATATGTCAGGAGATTCATAAGTATTTATTGTATGAATAAATGAAGTTTTAATGAGTTTTTTGAGAGTAAAGACTATGACTCAACTCTATTTGCATCACAAGCACTTATCAGTGTGTCCTATAGTAGGTACTCAATGGCTGTCTGTGGAATAGATGCAAGAAAGAAAGTAAATTTTTCCTGGAGCTAGTCTCTAATAAGAATTTAATAAGTGTATATATGAGGGACAGGAAAAAAACATTAGTCACTCTAGTTTTTGGTAGTAGTTTTATGGGATGTGTTGTCACATTTGTCATTTGGTCCTTTCTCATGTTGTCTTTCAGTGAAAATCAAGGACATAATAATAATACACAACCTTCTTACTGCTAAATCCAAGAATACTCATTCCTTAAAGACTTGCCTTTTTGTCAGCATTTGATATTTTTGACAGCTCTTTCCTGACTGCTCTCTTCCAATGGCTTTCGTAGTGTAATCCTTACCAGGATTCACTCTTACATCTCTAGTCACTCTGTTACTCTCCTCTACCAGCCATTTGAATGTTGGTGTTCCTCAGGGTTCCATCCCTGTCCCGCTATAATTTTTAGTCCAAATAATTTATATGAATAATCTCATCCATCCCCATGTGTTTATCCACCATCTCTGGTTTGATGTCTATTTGCCTAATCCAGATTGTTTTTCCTGAGATTCAAATGGACATATATAACTGCTTAGTAGAACCTTCATTTGGAAGGCCCACATGCATCTCAAATTCAACATATCTAAAATTGAACACATTACCTTTTCCTCCACCTGTGTTCCTTATCTCAGTGAATGACAAAATTACGCATGCAGTTGTTCATTACCCTCGATGTCCCTCACACATCGTACTCAATAACTATATCTTGCAATTAATATTAAAGGAAGGTATATATCTATCTAATAGCCTGATTTTATCCAAAGATTTGTTTACAAGTACTTCTCTTATGTATTGATTGCCTGAACCCAGCTCAATTGTAATATAAACTATCATTTATTGAGTATCTATTTTGTAATAGGAACTGTACTAGATGCTTTACATTGATCTCCTCATTTGATCCTCACAACAACCCTACAAAATAACTCCATTTTAAGATGAAGAAAATGGAGTCCAGGAAGGTCATGTTTCTTGTGCAAAAGGGAAAGAGGGACATTCCCAAGTTACAGAATCACAGTGCTTCCTTCTTTTCCCCTCCTTAGCTTCAGCTGCAGCTCTGGGGCTGGTACTGTGAACTAATCAAAGCGACCAAAGGCAAAAGCATCACTATTCAAGTAAGTATGAAGCACACCAGCCTTCTTAGCATCTCCAGGGAAGCAGCTCTAACACTGCACCAAGTTAGTGCTGAAAAGGATCTTGACAATTGTCTAGTCTGCTCCCTTCCTTTTACCCATAAGGAATCTTGGACCTAAAAAGGGGAAGAAAATTTTTAATTGTCATACAGCTATTTAGGGGCAAGTTCTATACGAAAATTCCATTTTTTGATGAATATTCTATATATACTTATGTAACTACCAGGTTTGGGGTGGCACTAACTTATTTCTAATTGTTACAACAGTGTTAAGTGGTAAATGTTATTATATATTTTCATTTTATAATGAAGAAGCTGTAATCTAGAAGAGTCAGGTAATTTGCCAAAAACCTTGTAACTACAATGTGAAAAAGTTGAGATTTATGACTTGGGAGGATGGCAGATGGGAGGAAGGACTAGATTGCAGCTCCCACTCGGACAGACAGAGCAGTGCATGGAGTCTCACATCATGAACTTTTGCTTCAGAACTGCTGCAAGAATAAATCAAGAAACCTGAGAGAACCCACAGAACCTCTGAAGGAAGCAGATTGCTTCTGCAGGACCCAGAAGATGGCCCAAATACTGTGCTGGTATCCACGGCTGAGAGACCCACAGATGGTTCACATCACAGGACTCCATACAGACAGCCCCCAGAATCAGCCCGGAGCCTGGTAGACCTGCTGGGTGACTAGATGCAGAAGAGAGATAACAACTACTACAGCCCAGCTCTCAGGAAGCCACGTCCCTAGGAAAAGGGGGAGAGTACTACATCAAGGGAACACCTCATGGGACAAAATAATCTGAACAACAGCCTTGAGCCCTAGACCTCTCTTCTGACAGAGCCTACCCAAATGAGAAGGAACCAGAAAACCAACTCTGGTAATATGACCAAACGACGTTCTTTAACACCCCCCAAAAATTACACTAGCTCACCAGCAATGGATCCAAACCAAGAAGAAATCCCTGATTTACGTGAAAAAAATTCAGAAAGTCAGCTATTAAGCTAATCAAAAAGGCACCAGAGCCTTCACCAGAATGAAGCCCTATTTAAATAAATTTTAAAAATACAAGAAATGAGGGGAGAAATCATCAGTTAAATAGATAGCATAAATAAAAAACCATCAAAACTTCAGGAAAAAAATGGACACATTTATAGAAATGCAAAATTCTTTGGAAAGTCTCAGCAATAGAATCAAACAATCAGAAGAAAGTACTTCAGAGCTCCAAGACATGGTTTTTGAATTAACCCAATCCAACAAAGACAAAGAAAAAAGAATAAGAAAATATAAACAAAGACTCCAAGATGTCCGGTATTATGTTAAATGACCAAACCTAAGAATAAAAATTGGCATTCCTGAGGAAGAAGAGAAATCTAAAAGTATAAAACACATTTTGGGAAATAATCGAGGAAAACTTCCTCAGCATCGCTAGAGACCTAGACATTCAAATATAAGAAGTTCAAAGAACACTTTGGAAATTCATCACAAAAAGATCATCACCTAGGCACATTGCCATCAGGTTATCTCAAGTTAAGATGTAGGAGAGAATCTTAAGAATTGTGAGGCAAAGGCATCAGGTAAACTATGAAGGAAAATCTATCAGATTAACAGCAGATTTCTCAGCTGAAACCCTACAAGCTAGAAGGGATTGGGGCCCTATCATCAGCCTCCTTAAAAAAAAAACAATTATCAGCCAAGAATTTGGTATCCAGCAAAACTAAGCTTCATAAATGAAGGAAAGATACAGTCTTTTTCCGACAAATGCTGATAGAATTCACTACTACCAAGCCAGCACTACAAGAACAGCTAAAATGAGCTCTAAATCTTGAAACAAATCCTGGAAACACATCAAAACAGAACCTCTTTAAAGCATAAATCTCACAGGACCTATAAAACAAAAATACAATTAAAAAAAAAGCAAGGTATACAGGCAACAAATAGCATAGTAAAGGGAATAGTACCTCACATCTCAATACTAATACTGACTGTAAATGTCCTAAATGCTCCACTTAAAAGATACAGAATTGCAGAATAGAGAAGAATTCACCAATCACCTATCTGCTGCCTTCAAGAGACTCACCTAACACAAGGATTCACATAAACTTAAGGTAAAGGAAAAAGACATTCCATGCAAATGGACACTAAAAGCGAGCAGGAATAGCTAGTCTTATATTGGAAAAAAAAGACTTTAAAGCAACAGCAGTTTAAAAAAGACAAAGAGGGACATTATATAATGATAAAAGGCCTTGTCCAACAGGAAAATATCACAATCCTAAATTTACATGCACCTAACACTGGAGTCCAAAATTTATAAAACAATTACTAATAGACCTAAGAAATGAGATAGACAGCAACACAATAATAGTGGAGGACTTCAATGCTCCACTGACAGCACTAGACAGGTTATCAAGACAGAAAGTCAACAAAGAAACAATGGAAAGCCGGGCGCGGTGGCTCATGCCTGTAATCCCAGCACTTTGGGAGGCCGAGGTGGGCAGATCACGAGGTCAGGAGATCGAGACCATCCTGGCTAACACAGTGAAACCCTGTCTCTACTAAAAATACAAAAAAATTGGCTGGGTATGGTGGCGGGCACCTGTAGTCCCAGCTGCTAGGGAGGCTGAGGCAGGAGAATAGCATGAACCTGGGAGGTGGAGCTTGCAGTGAGCTGAGATCATGCCACTGCATTCCAGCCTGGGCGACAGAGCAAGACTCCACCAAAAAAAAAAAAAAAAAAAAAAAGAAAAGAAATAATGGATTTAAACTATACCCTGGAACAAATGGACTTAACAGATATTTGCAGAAGATTCCACCCAACAAACACAGAATATATATTCTATTCATCAGCACATGGAACTTTTTCCAAGATAGACCATATGATAGGTCACTAAACAAGCTTCAATAAATTTGAGCAAATTGAAATGGTTTCAACCACTCTCTCAGACCACAGTGGAATAAAACTTGGAATCAACTCCAAAAGGAACCTGCAAAGATGGAAATTTAAAAAATTCTTCAAACTGAACGAAATAGTGACACAATCTATCAAAACCCCTAAGATACAGCAAAGGCAGTGCTAAGATGAAAGCTCATAGCCCTAAGCACCTACATCAAAAAGTCTAAAAGAACACAAACAGAAAATCTAAGGTCACATCTCAAGGAAATGGAGAAACAAGAACAAACCAAACCCAAACCCAGCAGAAGAAAGAAAATAAGGTAGATCAGAGAAGAACTAAATGATATTGAAACAATAATATACAAAAGATATATGAAACAAAAAACTGGTTCTTTGAAAAGATAACTATTTGCAAGATTAACCATAAAAGCAGAGATAAAATCCAAATAAGCTCAATTAGAAACAAAACGGGATATATTACAACTAACACCACAGAAATAAAAAGACCATTCAATGCTACTATGAATACCTTTACATGCATATACTAGATAACCTAGAGGATATGAAAAAATTCCTGGAAAGATACATCCCTCCTAGCTTAAATCAGGTTAAATTAGATACCCTGAACAGACCAATAACATGCAGTGATATTGAAATGATAATTAAAAAAATACCAACAAAAAAAGAAGTCCAGGACCGGTTAGATTCACAGCGGAATTCTTCCATACATTCAAAGAAGAATTGGTACCAATCCTATTGACACTATTCCACAAGATAGAGAAAAAGTGAATCCTCCATAAATCATTCAGTGAAGCCAGTATCACCCTAATACCAAAACCAGAAAAGGACATAACCAAAAAAAGAAAACCACAGACCAATATCCCTGATGAACATAGATGTAAAAATCCTTAATAAAATACTAGCTAACCGAATCTAACAACATATCAAAAAGATAATCTACCATGATCAAGTGAGTTTCATACCAGGGATACAGGATGGGTTTAACATATGCAAGCCAATTAATGTGATACAACACATAAACAGAATTAAAAACAAAAATCACATGATAATAGATGCAAAGCACGTGACAAAATTCATCATCGCTTTATGATTAAAACTCTCAGCAAAACTGGCATACAAGGGACATGCCTCATTGTAATAAAAGCCAACTATGACAAACTCACAGCCAACATAATACTGAATGGGGAAAAATTGAAAGCATTTCCCCTGAGAACTGGAACAAGGCAAGGATATTCACTCTCACCACTTCTCTTCAACATAGCATTGGAAGTCTTAGCCAGATCACTCAGACAGGAGAAAGAAATCAAGGGCATCCAAATTATTCAAGAAGACAAACTGTCGCTATTTGCTGATGATATTATTGTATACTAGGACACCCTAAACACTCCTCTGAAAAGCCCCTAGAACTGGTAAAAGAATTCAGCAAAGTTTCTGGATACAAAATTAATGTATACAAATCAGTAGCTCTCCTATACACCAACAGTGACCAAGCTGAGAATCAAATCAAGAACGCAACGACTTTTACAATAGCTGCAAAAATAAAATAAAATTAAATAAAATATTTAGGAATATACCCAGTCAAGGAGGTGAAAAGCCTCTACAAGGAAAACTACAAAACACTCCTGTCAGAAAACAGACAACATAAACAAATGGAAACACATCTCATGCTCATGGAAGGGTAGATTAAATATTGTGAAAATGACTATACTGTCAAAAGCAATCAACAAATTCAGTGCAATTCCCATCAAAATACCACCATCCTTCACAGAGCTAGAAAAAAAATCCTAAAATTTACATGGAACCAAAAAAGAGCCCGCATTGCCAAAGCAAGACCAAGCAAAATGAACAAATCTGGAGGCATCACATTACCTGATTTTAAACTATACTATAAGGCCATAGTCACCAAAACAGCACAGTACTTGTATAAAAATAGGTGCATAGATCAATGGAACAGAATGGATAACCCAGAAACAAAGCCAAATTCTTACAGCCAACTGATCTTCGACAAAGCAAACAAAAACGTAAAGTGGGGAAAATACATTATTTTCAACAAATTGTGCAGGGATAATTGGCAAGCCACATGTAGGTGAATGAAACTGGATCCTCATCTCTCACCTTATACAAAAATCAACTCAAGATGAATTAAGGACTTAAATCTAAGACCTGAAACCATAAAAATTCTAGAAAATAACATCAGAAAAACCCTTCTAAACATTGGCTTATGCAAGGATTTCATGACCAAGAACCCAAAAGCAAATGCAATACAAACAAAAATACATAGCTGGGATTTAATTAAACTAAAGAGCTTTTGCATGGCACAAGAAACAGCAGAGCAAACAGGCAACCCAAAGAGTGGGAGAAAATCTTCACAATCTATACATCTGCCAAAGAATAATATCCAGAATATATAACAAACTCAAACAAATTAGCAAGAAATAAAACAAACAAACAATCCCATCAAAACATGGGCTAAGGACATGAACAAACAGCTCTCAAAATAAGATATACAAATGGCCAGAAACATATGAAAAAATGCTCATTATCACTAAAGACCAGGGAAATGCAAATCAAAACCACAATGCAATACCACCTTACTCCTGCAAGAATGGCCATAATCAAAAAATAATAGATTTTGGCACAGAAGTGGTGGACGGGGAACATTTCCACACTGCTGCTGGGAATGCAAACTAGTACAGCAGTGTGGAGATTCCTTAAAGAACTAAAAGTAGAACTAGCATTTGATCTAGCAATCCCACTATTGGGTACCTACCCAGAGGAAAAGAAGTCATCATACAAAAAAGATACTTGCACACACATCTTTAAAGCAGCACAATTCACAATTGCAAAAATGTGGAAACAACCCAAATGCCCATCAATCAACACGTGGATAAAGAAAGTGTGATATATATATATATTCGCACATATACATATATATAAACATATATGTTGGAATGTGTGTGTGTGTCTGTGTGTGTGTGTGTGTGTGTGTGTGTGTGTGTTGGAATACTACTTAGTCATAAAAAGGAACGAATTAATGGCATTCACAGCAACCTGGATAGAGACTATTATTCTAAGTAAAGTAACTCAGAAATTGAAAACCAAACATCGTATGTTTTTACACACAGGTGGAAGCTAAGCTATGAGGATGCATAGGCATAAGAATGCTACAGTGGGCTTTGGGAACTCAGGGGGAAAGGGTGGGAAGCAGATGAGGGATAAAAGACTACAAATTAGGTGCAGTGTATACTGTTTGGGTGACGGGTACATCAAAATCTCACAAATCACCACTAAAGAACTTATGGAACCAAACACCACCTGTTTCTCAATAAACTATGGAAATAAAAATTTAAATTAAAAAAAGAGACTTATGTTTAAAAAAAGTTGAGATTTGAACTCAGGTCTGTCCAATTCTAAGGTGGGTTCTCTTCCCACTGTTCTTTGCTGCCTCTCACCTGGTGGTCAATTAGCAGTAGATTCATAAGCCACGTACACTGCTCTGGCTGTTGTTCTTCCCAGAGGAAAGGTAATGGTTCCCTTCTGCATTCCAGCAGCAATACCTTTTGTGCTGAATGTTTTCTTTCACCAGATCAGTAGAGCCACCTTTCATTGCCTGAACCTTAGAAATGCTTCTGATAGAGTAAATTTCTCACCACAGAAACATTTTTTACTGAGAGATTTGATGTGTAGAAGTATCTGTAACTTGCCTTGAAAGAAAATGCACACACTATCGACAGTTTATGATGCAAATCCCACAGGCTTATGACAAGATTTTTAGGAGTTTCTTGAAAATGCTTGGTAGTTACATTATTTGCCAGGAGAAGGCAAGGAGATCAGAGTGGGATGGAGGGACTACTCGTGCTTTTTTTTTTTTTTTTTTTCAATTTTCACAGTTCTCTGCTCCATTCCTGTGCTATGTTTGACTAGGCCTTCTCCTTTGTCCACTCAAATGGAAGAAGGAATATGTTTCTACAATTAGAAATACAAAATACCATTTGACCCAGCCATCCCATTACTGGGTATATACCCAAGGGACTATAAATCATGCTGCTATAAAGACACATGCACACGTATGTTTATTGTGGCACTATTCACAATAGCAAAGACTTGGAACCAACCCAAATGTCCAACAACGATAGACTGGATTAAGAAAATGTGGCACATATACACCATGGAATACTATGCAGCCATAAAAAATGATGAGTTCATGTCTTTTGTAGGGACGTGGATGAAACTGGAAAACATCATTCTCAGCAAACTATCACAGGGACAAAAAACCAAACACCGCATGTTCTCACTCATAGGTGGGAATTGAACAATGAGAACTCATGGACACAGGAAGGGGAACATCACACTCCGGGGACTGTTGTGGGTTGGGGGGAGGGGGGAGGGACAGCATTAGGAGATATACCTAATGCTAAATGACGAGTTAATGGGTGCAGCAAACCAACATGGCACATGGATACATATGTAACAAACCTGCACATTGTGCACATGTACCCTAAAACCTAAAGTATAATAATAAAAAAATTAAAAAATTTAAAAAAAGAAATACAGAAGACATTTGTTTCTCAAGAAGGACAAACTTGCAGACGTTTTTTGCTTTTCCTTGAGGCAAGCAGTGGACAAACATGAGGCAAACACGAGCTATTTACACAAGGCAGGGGGATATTCAGAAGCAGAATTTGGAGTGAGTGAAAGCACATGTTGGTTTCCACAGGCCTTGCGCATATATAAAGGGTTCCACACATAGCTCATAAAGCTGCCTCCAGAGAAAAGTATAACTAGCAGATTTTCAGAGGCCCAGCACTCAATCTCTTCTCCACTTCTCACTCCCCATGATCCCACTTGCACGGTGACATTTAGAAGCAACCTCCAGATCCCACCAGAAAACATGAATACTCACTGACACTTCTGATTACTTGCTGAGGTAGCAGCCTGATCTCAAGCTGCAAGAGTCCTGGATTGCTGTTTTTTCTGAGAGCTCTTTTCCTGACAACTCCAGTGTTAGAGGGGTGGCAAGTTCATGTTTTACAGGTCTTGCAATCTGGATGGCAGTAGATATATAGTGAAGTGTGTCATTTGCAGTATCAATGGCGGGCTTGCTCCTGGGCATTGCTGAGAAATGTGTGAGTCCTGTGATAAAAGGGAGGGAGTCTATTATGGAGGAGGCAACCATGGCCTGGCCCCCTTTGGGTAGAAGTAGAAGAGGGGACACGTGTGGGCTGAAAATATACCCAAGAATGGCTGGGATTTGAAAGAAAACACAGTAAGTGAGTGTCTGTGTCAAGCATTAGAGTTATTACGCACCAACTATGTGACTTAGACTAATTATCTAACTTTTTTTAACCTAAGGGACCTCAGTTTCTCTGGCTATAAAATTCAGAAAATAATATATACCTTGCAAGATTGTTTTGAGGAAGTGTATTAAATGTGGTAAGCTACATAAAAATTTCTACCAATGTGTTTAATACATGGTAATGTCTGGCCCAGAGACTGTAACCATCTCTTTGGCAACCTCAGCCCTTCTTTGACCCTCATCCTGTCAGATAGATTCTCTAAGAAGGAACCCCAGATCCGGCCGCATGCCTGTCTTGTCTGCTCTTGACCATTTGCTTTTCAATATATAGACTTGTATTAATCCAATTCGTTAAGCAGTCACCAAAGTGCAACGGATAGATTACGAACCTTGAAGTAATATAAGCCTAACTTTGAAGTCTACCTCTACCCTTTTTGCAGTTATTCAGGCTGAGATGGAATCCCAACTCCAACCCTCTCAAACCTTGGTTTAGCCATTTTCAAAAACATGATTATATGTGTACCACAAAATGGTTGCAAGGTAAAATTACATGACATAAAGTACAGTAGAGTCTAACTACAGTGCTGGGCACATAATAGGCATGCAATAAATATTAACCCCTCCTCCTGTCACATCCGCCAAAGCCTGTGGCTGTCTGACTGATTGGTGAAAATGTATTTTCTGTACATGCAGAAAATAATGTATGTTATCCTTTCTATGTAAAAATATTCCAAAGAGTGAATTTTATGTCATCTGGGCTCACTCCATGTATTTCTGTACTACACAGTCCATGACTACAATATCCCTGGAGCATTACCCATCTTTCTGGGAGAATAACCACCAGCCTTCACCCTACAATGGAGGATTGCTCACATTTATCAGATCAAGTGCATGCTCTCTAATCTAAGCATTCTTTAGATTCTGTTTCTATGGCAGCCATACATATCAGTTTTTCCAGGACAGACCCAACTTCAAGTATTGTATCCTATGTCCTTAAAAATCACAGAGCAGTCCTGGCAATTACAATGCGTTGTCTGTCAAAATACATCTCCTACCTCTGCCACTTTTCCCCAGAAGCAGCATAAAATCATTTGATAGGCCACAGAAATTATGGTCACTGTGCCCAGACTTTTTTGTAGTATGTGCCACATGATGTAACACCTTCCCACTCACTCATTCTTTCACACAACAAGCATTTAGTGAGCAGTCACTATTTGCCAGGTGAATGGTCCCACAGAGGTAAATATGTTTTACAAGAGAGGCAAATGTAAAAGAAAATAAATTGTAATATAATATGACAAAGAGGATGCTGTGGTAATCAAGAGTAGAGAATGGCCAGCTAGTTCTACCTGAGGATAATAAAAAGACTTTCCAAGAGGAAGAGACATTTGGACTTGGACTTAAATGAGAATTATAAATAATAAATGAATGATAATTAGCTACAATTTTGCTAAATAGATGCTGTTGGGGAGTTGACTTGGGAGGTATTCCATTATATTATTGACTTTCATTTTAAAAGCTCATATAATATTTTATGTAATATTTGTTTCTTTAGAAAGCAACGCAGCAGAAATATTCCCATTATAATAGCCCTACCCTCACTCCTATCTTTCATTAAAGACGAATTTATAATACCTACTGTTTGTGGCCATCAGGTAGCTGAGCTGAAGTTGCACTTCTGTTAGAAACTGTCCTTTTCAAATATCATTACCTACTCACAAAACATGAGTTTTAAAGAAAGACATATGATATACATACCTCATATGGAGATACATATGTCTGTAACATATAATGGGTATTCTATGAGTACGTGCACATACTACATATACACATATACACACACACACAGTAAACTCCATGTGCAGAAACAAAATTGACAGCCAGGACTTCTTGAGTACAGTGTTTTAATTGGGGCTTAAACAACACTGAAGTTGATTGTTAAATGCTATTTAAAATTTTTAAAGGTTAGCTAAAAACAGTTACATTCACTAAAACAGTTTTGATGCCTTTGAACTCTGTGACTTTATAAAAAAAAGTATTAATTTCATTGCTGTTTAACTCACCATCTGTTAATTGAATGAAGATGGCCCTTCTTGTTAGCCTTAATTGTCATGCCCTGTTTTCCAACCTAGTAAAAGGGTTTTCTTCATTTACTTTTTTCTCTATAGCCTCAGCCCCAGCTTGCTGCCTAGCAAAGGCATGCCATTTGTCACAGGGGGCCAGGCAAGACAGAGTGAACGGCTCGTTGAAATCCATCTCAGCTTGTGAGAACAGCTAATCCCCAGGCATGCCCTGCTTTAGGGCGGGGTGTGTCAGGCACTCCCTGTATTAAGGCTTAAATGTGAAGCCAAAAATGCCCCAGAACAAACCAAAGCTGTGGACAGAAACATAACTGCAAGTGTTTCAGCAGGAAAAAAACCGGTGAATTAACAGTGGAATAAAAAGTCTTCATGACCAAGAAGATACTACTATTGGTTTTGCAATTTTCATCTTTTTCTTCTTGAGAATGAATCCGGGAGCAAATTTGGAGACTATGGTCAGAAATGAGTTAACTCCTGGCCAACGTTCAAAAGCCAAGCACCTTCAGCTGTCTGCAGAGATAGCCAATATGGAAGGTGAAAAAATAACAAAAACACATCCAGCTCTGCTTAACCAACACAGAATTTCTCTGTCCTTCAAGCCTTGGTCTGCTCGCACAATTCACCTTTGTTAGGAAACAGGCAGCTATACATATCCCATATAAATTCCAACTAGCCACTGCTCATTTGCATCTCCTCCTTCAAACTCAGTAATTCCAATTCCTCTGAGGTTAGCTGACCAGCAGCTGAGAAGAGACCTTTTCTCTATGAATGCATAACTGGTCATTGATGAACAAACAGACACTCAGTCTATCTGACCTAGGAAAAAAATCCCTGACCATCATTCCAGATGTCCCTGTCGGTCAACACAATCTCCATATAATTTATAAGGTATTAAATATCAAAAATAATGGATCTTTTCACTTAGCATCCTGGCAGATGATGATAGCAGTACATTTTATTTGAGAAACCAGCACAGACTTCTCCTAGTAAAACTGCAAACAGAAAACTGTGAGGACTGGCCCCAGAGCCTCCTAGAAAAAGGCTGCCATTATACTCCATTACAGTTAAAGCTATGTAAGCACTTCCTGGATGACATCCAGTCACATAGCACTTTCTCCTTCCTTCTTGCTCACTTTTTCTTTTTTTTTTTCTTTTTTAGTAAAAATATGTTCTTTCAATGGCTAGACAGTGGTTTCTAGCAAAGAAGTAGACTGCAAATCAACCAGGGGAATGTGTGCTGAAAGGAATGACAGATTTTTCAGAATCACCAGTAACAAGATACTTCTTTGTAGTCAACTTTATGTGCTATGTGACATGCCATATGGACCAAGAGCTCTAATATATAACTCAAAAGTGCCAACAAATACCAGAGGGCACAAATTAAATGACAGGAAACTGCAAAAGGAAAAGTGGAGTTTTTTACTTGGGACCTGAATATAGTTGAAGAGTTTCAAATATGTTCAAGGTCTGTCTTCTTTCTTTGATATCTTCCTTGAACATTTGGATATTTGGGAACCCCTATAATCTGCAAAATACCCCAAAGTAAGAAAAGATTGTGTGACGAAAGTAGCCATCTAGGAAATTAAGTATGTACTTTGCCAATTGTATTATAAAATGAAAACACTTTGCTCTTCAATGTTCATATTCTGCTGAAAGCTTGCATAAAGCCATGTGAAAAGATGTCGCATTTTGGTGTAAAGAGAAGGCTCAAGTGATAAATTGAGAGGCAGTAGAGTATAGAGCTAGAGGATTAAAGCCATACAGATGTGATTTCCCATCCCAGATATGCCACACTGATTCACTAAACAAATATTATTTGAGTGTCTATTTACTAGATACCGTATTGAAAAAGTAAAATGTGGTTTCTACCCTGATGGAGCTTACCTTTTATGTAGGGGGAGGGAGTGATGTAGACAGACACTGAACAAATAAATCAAAAAGATGAATGTCACAGAGTACTATGAAGAAAATTAAAATAAGGTAATGTGGTAAAAGTAACTGGGTGTCTACTGTAGATTGGATGATCAAGGAAGGCCTCTCTGAAGAGGTAGCATTTGAACCTAAATGATGAGAAGAAGCCAGCCACATGAAGACCTGATGGGAAAGTGTTCTAAACATAGGAAACAGCAAAGGCAAAGACCTTAAAATAAGAATGAGCTTCATTTAATATAATAAGAGAATGGAAAGAAGACTAGTGTACCCAGAGTTCAAATGTGAAGGACAGAGTAGTAAGAGATGAGGCTGACGACTTTTTAATGTTTTTTTTTCTTGTAAATTTGTTTAAGTTCCTTATGGATGCTAGATATCAGACCTTTGTCAGATGCATAATTTGCAAATATTTTCTCCCATTCTGTGTTTTGTCTGTATTTACTCTGTTGATAGTTTCTTCTGCTGTGCAAAAGTTTTTTTAGTTTAATTAGATCTTTTTTATCCATTTTTGCTTTTATTGCAATTGCTTTTGGCGTCTTCATCGTGAAATCTTTGCCTACTCCTACATCAAGAACGGTATTGCCTAGGTTTCCTTCCAGGGTTTATACAATTTTGGGTTTTACATTTAAGTCTTTAATCCACCTTGAGGTGATTTTTTTGTCTACAGTGTAAGGAAGAGTTCCAGTTTCAATCTTCTGCCTATAGATAGCCAGTTATTGAATACAGAGTCTTTCCCCATTGCTTGTTTTTGTCAGCTTGGTCAAAGATCAGATGGTTGTAGGTGTGTGGCCTTATTTCTGGGCTCTTTATTCTCTTCCTTTGGTCTATATGTCTGTTTTTGTGTCAGTACCATGCTGTTTTGGTTACTTGATCCTTGTAGTATAATTCGAAGTCAGGTAATGTGATGCCTCGAGCTTTGTTCTTTTTGTTTAGGTTTGCCTTGACTATTCGGGGTCTTTTTGGTTCCATATGAATTTTAAAATAGATTTTTCTAGTTCTTGGAAGAATGTCATTGGCTGTTTGATAGAAATAGCATTGAATCTATAAATTACTTTGGGCAGTATGGCCATTTATTTATTTTTTATTTTGAGACGAGTCTCGCTCTGTTGCCCATGCTGGAGTGCAGTGACGTGATCTCAGGTCACTGCAAGCTCCGTCTCCTGGGTTCACGCCATTCTCCTGCCTCAGCCTCCCTAGTAGCTGTGACTACAGGTGCCCACCACCATGACCAGCTAATTGTTTTTGTATTTTTAGTAGAGACAGGGCTTCACCATGTTAGCCAGGATGGTCTCAATCTCCTGATCTCGTGGTCCGCCCAACTCAGCCTCCCAAAGTGCTGGGATTACAGGTGTGAGCCACTGCACCCAGCCCAGTATGGCCATTTTAACGATATTGATTCTTCATGTCTATGAGCATGGGATATTTTTCCATTTGTTTGTGTCATCTCTGAATTTTTGAGCAGTGTTTTGGACACTTTTCAAAAGAAGACATGCATGTGGCCAAGAAGCATATGAAAAAAGCTCAACATCACTGATCATTAGGGAAATGAAAATCAAAACCACAATGAGATACCATCTCACACAAGTCAAAATGGTTATTATTAAAAAGTCAAAAAATAACAAATGCTGGTGAGGTTCCAGAGAAAAACGAACACTTATATACACTGTTGGTGGAAGTGCAAATTAATTCAACTATTGTGGAAAGTAGTGTGGCAATTCCTCAGAGAACTAAAAACAGAACTAGAATTCAATGAGAAATCCCATTACTGAATATATACTCAATGGAATGCAAATCATTCTATCATAAAGACGCATGAACATGTATGTTCATTGAAGCACTACTCACAATAGCAACAATACGGAATCAACCTAAATGCCCACCAATGGTAGACTGGATAAAGAAAATGTGGTACATATACACCATGAAATACTATGCATCCATAAAAAAATGAGATAATGTCCTTTGCACAAACATATATGAAGCTGAGGCCATTATCCTTGGCAAACTAACACAGTAACAGAAAATGAAATACCACATGTTTTCACTTATAAGTGGTAGCTAAATGTTGAGAGTACATGGACACATTGAGGGGAACAAGAGACAGTTGTGTGTGCCAGAGGGCGAAGGGTGGGAGAAGAGAGAGGCTCATGAAAAATAACTAATAGGTACCAGGCTTAATACCTGGGTGACAAAATAATCTGTACAACAAACCTCCATGGCACAGGTTTACCTATATAATGAACTTGCACATGTACCCATGAGCTTAATATAAAAGTTAAAAACAGAAAGATGAGGCTGAGCAATAGGTATGGGCCAGATCATGGGGCCCTTGCCTTGATTAGATGTTGTATTTCATATCAAGACCCATTTACTATTTATGATACTTTGGGCACATTTCTTACCTCTTTGTCTCAGTTCCATCACTTGTAAAGTGGAGACAGTAAGACTACTTACGCCTAAGATTGTTCTAAATATTAAAAGAGACAATATATGTAAAACACAAAGTCTAAGACATAGAAAGCATGCAATAAATGTTCGTTCTTGTTATTATTTATTAGAAACAGTCTATCCATGGCTGATAGGGGATTCGAATCAGATAGCCTGTGTTCAAGTCTTGGTTTTGCCACTTACTGGCTATGCAAGTTACTTAGGCTTCCTAAGCCTCATTTTTGTCATCAATAACAATAACGGTATTAATAAATACATTTTCAAATGCTCAATATGCATCAGAAAGTAGCACACAAAATTCTATGGCCTCATATTGAGCATTTGAAAATGCATTTATTAATATGGTTATTGTTATTCAAACTCCTTCTGGTCTCACCTATAAGTGAGAATAGGTAGCCATTTTTGTGAAATGTTTTCCAAAAAGTTTGACCTCAGAGATCACTGAGTCCAATCTGCTTATTCTGCTAATAGGGGAACTCAGGCACAAAGAAAGGAAGGGACTTGCCCAAGCTTACACAGTGAGTAGGAGAACTGAGTACAAAACCAGATTTAAGCTTCCAGCCCAAAGCTCTTTGTTACAGCACAGAGTTTGCACTCAGATCCTTCCCTGGGAGCATGTTCTACTGAGAGGAAAGGTGGGGAGACAGCAAGGGAAGGAAGAGTGGAGAGAAAAGAGACAGCAAGAAGGGGGAGGGTGTGTGTGTGGGAGTGGGGGTGAGAGAAAGAGAGAGAGAGAGAGAGAGAGCATCTTGCCTAAAGCAAGAGAAAGCACAAGAAAGGTGATGCTGAGGCCATTACATGATCAGCATTGCTGACCAGAGGTTGCCTAGGCTTGGGCCTTCATTAGTCTTCTGGAATCCCTGTGGCTTGAACCAGAGCATAAAGACCCCAAAATGTATTAACTAAGCACAAATTTTGGACAACAGCACTTCAGGCCCTCATAACCCATTTAAAAACAAATATTAGAAATGCGATATTTAAGAATCAACTTTTTTTGTACTTGCTTACGTGCATTGATAAATTTAGTATTGGTTTTCATTTTATGTATTTATTGAGAATGGAGCATCTTCATCTTATGAATGCTTACAACCATTAAAGTTAAACCCAGTCCTGCTGTGGAGCATGGCATTTTGATTCATGTATGTGTTTGCTCTATTTTTGCCTATAGCACTTATTATCATCTGTTCTTATTACATTTTTTATTTCAATCTGAGAGCAGGTACTGCTTATTTACTGACCAGATTAGAAAAAAATAATCATGGTAGACACCTTAGTTCATTCTCCTAATAAAACTGTTGATCTAGTCCTCCTGTTGCCAGCATCTTCACCTTCTACAAAATAGGTGGTCTTTTTCTTCATTCCACCTCATGGAGAGGATAATTTGAAGGGCCACGGAAAGTTATTTGCTTCTTTGAAGCATTTTTCAACAGTATAGATCTCATGAATCAGATCCTCCATGCAAATGATGCCATATTTACCAAGAGATCAAGCAGTCAAAGTGTTATCTGTTAAAGCAATTTGCTTCTTACTGATTTTGCCATAAGCACGCTTGTAGATTAGTTCATTTACTGACTTCAGATTTGGGTACTCTCATGCAATATATGGTTCTACAATCCTCAGCATGTTAATTGAAGCCTTGTTGAGCTTCACAAAGGTTCCGTTGAAGATGTGTTGAAGGCAAAGAAGCTGCAACACCTTTCAGACCTTTGGCCTCATACCATTAATACATCTGATCCTGATGACAAATGCCAATTTGGGTTCTGCAGGTACATAAAATTTGCCAGTTTTTCTTGCCATCCTAGTCATTTGAATTTCAGTTCTGTACACCTGCGTATATTCCTTGTGATAGTGCTTCGCTGTTTCATAGATAAGCTTCCTCCTTGTTTTTCAAAGCATCTTTGTGTAAACTTCTTTCTCAGGTGATTGATCTTCAGCTTTGCGAAATTACTTTACTTTTTCTTAAGGGTTTCTGGCACAACAGAAACCTTCTTCTTCTCTTTGACACTCTCCATGGTTCCAGCCAGAAAACACTGTTATTACTTTTTAACTTGTTTATTTGTTTGTTGGTGGCTTTGCTTGCTCTGACTCCAGAGCATAAGTTTTAAAATGACAAGGATTTTTTTTCTGTTATTGTCACCATTGTACCCCCAATGCCTAGAAGAATGTCTGACACATGGTTGGTATTCAAGAAATTTGTTGAATAAGTAAATGAATGAATTTTGGATCCCTAGGAATTCTCCCAGCCAACTTGTTTCTCAGGAACTTCAAACTGCCTTGAACTGGGTCTAGGCAAGAAGTTCCAGGTTCCCAATTGAGGAAATCGACCCATAGTTTTGGCTTTGCTACCACCAACGTGAGGAGGGAAAGCGACAATGTGAGGAGGAGACAGCTTACCTTGGAACATCAATATAAGGCATGAGGCCTCTTTGTGACTACCTTTCCATCTATAAGGTCTGAGCTGCTGCATGATAAACAGGAAGGAAAGCTGGCTGCTAGGGCCACACAAGGCATGTCAACTTGAGAACCTGTTTGACTTCCTTCACTGCCACATTTTAGGCCTCACACTAGACCTGCTCCTCTGAGGTCCTGAACTCAGTATCTCTCTGGATATTTGGTAAAGAAGAGCTTCATTCCCAGGCCCTCAGAGAGGGAAGGAAGCAAAACAGTAGGCAGTACATGGTTCTTAAAAATCTGCATACGGTGGAGATTTTGACTCAGTAGCCTGCGCTCTTTTGCTTCCTTGTTCATAAAATATAAACAATCTGCTTCTTATTTTACCTAATTTCACCAAATCCACCAGAATCGGGAGACATTTGAGGGAAATAATCCATGCCTTTATGAAATGAGAATACAGGCTCCCAGTCACTTCAGGTGGTTTTGGAAAAGAGGGCTGTCTAGAAACAGGTGGTATATGGTTTGGACTCAACAGAACACAAAGTGAGCTCAAGGGAGCAGGACAAGAAAGTCTGCAGTGCAGAAGCTCCACCGCAAGGCAAGAGAGGCTGAGGCTTAACAGATGATTTACCATTTACCAGGACAATCATCTCTTCCCATCCTGACCCTGCTTCAGTCATTTGAATTAACCAGACTCCTTTTCTAAGACACGAACACCAAAAGGTTAAAAACAGTCAAGGAGAGAAAAATGGGGGATCAATCATTCACACCTTAATGTAAATCTGTTCAGCCTGTCACTGTCTTGATAGAGCTTTATGTGTTGTGTTTTTGTTCAGGAAGAAACAATATTTCTGGAGAGGTGGGAAGAGATGTTGGAGAACACAAAGACCACAGGAAAAACAGGTAGAAAGTATGAAGTTTGGGAAACCATATTAAATATAAGGTACAGGGATTGGGAGTGAAGACAAAAGGTAGAAGAGGGCAGGTAGGGATGTGAAACCTACAGCTTCTGTCCCTATGTTTCTGGGGACCTGACCTAGGACATCATTAATGGCAAACTTCCTCTAGTTTTAAATGTAGCCTAGGGCTGATCATGCTAGTCATGATCAGAAAATGCAGAGTTTGCTGTCATCTCATGGGGAACTAACACAGCATATGGTGCTTGAGATGCTGACATTGCCTTCCCTGAGAGTTAGAGGCATGAGCATGATGACCAGAAATTCCCTGTCTTGCTACCTCGGGACCATCACCTGTTCTAGGTATTAATCTGTCAGCAGCTTAGCTCTACATTCATCTTATTGTTGTCAAGATGATCTGTTCTCCCTATCTTTTCCCAGGCTTCCCAGTTGTTGTCCTAGAATATTTTGTCAAATCCTAGAAATTAAAATCTGAAGTCAGCTTGGCTAGCGACCCCAAATAAATCAAACCCAAGTTAGAAAAATCAGGAAAAGAGGTCATCAGTCTTTCATCTTGATCCCTGAAAAGTTACCCAGGAATTTGCCATTTGCCAATTCTGCATTAGTCTTCAGATAGCCTCAGAAATGAATTATTGAAATTAATTTGAGAGCAAATATAGTCTAATAATTCCTTTATGAAAAGATGGAGGGAAGATAAAGGATAGATGCATTTGGGTGGCCACAAATAAAGTTGAATAATTGATCAAAGTATAACTGCTGGATAATTCAAATATATTTTATTACATTTAATAAACATTTAAAATCCAAGTTGCAATTACAGCTGCAAAATTGCTTTTCCTTTCGATGTAACATAGTCGCTTTTATATTTAGTTATACTTTACATTTTCTTGGTTACATTGTTAATGTGACAAGTTTTATTATTAGCAATTTATATTAACTATAAAAATGGAAATTTGAAAAGTGAACTATAAAAAAATTAAAACTAAACATGGAAATTACACAAGAAACATTTAATAATATATTTTATTTCAACTTAGTTAATATCCCATTAAATGGTTTGGTGTCATAATCATAACATTTTATAATGTTAAGAGGCAAGGGCACAAACAAATGTTCACATATATTTTATACTTAACAAAAAATGGAAAAACATGAATACTGAAAGAAACAAAAGATTATTCATGCTTTTATTACTGATTTGATCTTACCATATAATCTAACAACTGAACTTACCTTAACCTAATTTGATTTAACTGAATCTAATGCCTTATATATTCCATCTATAGCCTCTTTTCATAAGACTACATAATGCATAATTACTTTTAGGACTTTCATTGGGAAAAAGTAACGCCAGTTTTAAGAATTTATTTTCACTATTGTTTTAGCATTTTTTCACTTCGTTCCTAACCCAGACACAGATTTTACAGTTTTTAAAGTTACACTATGCTCACAGATTTTTACTTAAAAGTCTCAGTATTTTTAAGTCTGTATATCATCAGAAAGAAAAACAAGTTAGTGAGTTTTAAAAATTTGCTTATTGTTTTAGAAGTTTTACTTTTTTGTTATTGTTCTGTGCTTTATAATTGTTTAACCACTTTCTGGCACAAGTTCAGCAACTTACAGGATACATTTTTCCTCGAAGTTTTATTTTAAAATTCTTAGCATTTTTAAACTGCCATGTTATCCAAATATTTTAAAAATTGATTAATGCACATTTTAAAATATTTTTGTTGTTTTTCAGGGTTTAACATTTAATTTTGGTTTTTGTTGTTGCTGCTGCTGTGTATGTGTGTATACGAGGGTTTATTTCCACTGCTCCTGACTTGAGCACAAATGTAGCATCTTTCAAGTTCAGAAGTTATATTTACAAGTTTTAATATTCTTAAATATCGACTTTAGTTTAAAAAATAGTAAGAGTTTTAAAGATTTTTGCTGTTTAAGTAAATTATAAAAATATTTTCTCTTTTTTTGTAGATTTTAAAATACTGTTTTTAATTGCTTTTAAACTGGGTGCCATTTTAGCAGCTTCTTAGTTGCATTTTGATCCAAAGCATTATATGAATGTTATAGTGTTTTGTAAGTTTTGCAGATGCTCAGAAAATGCAAGCTCTAAATTTTGTTTGTGCTTGTTTTGTTTGTTTTATCGCAGTTTGATTTTTTACCTTTTTTTTCCCACAATTTGTTCCTAACCAGGAGACGAATTTAGCCACTTTGTAGCTGCGCTGTGCTTCAAAATTTTATGCAAATGACATAGTATTTTTAAATTTACAGAACCTCAACAAATAGTAATGAAAATGTTACAAATTATTTTTGAGGTTTTATTTTTATTTTTCTTGGGGTTCTGTAGTTTTTTTGTTTTGGTTTAGTTTAGTTTATGTGTTGTTTTTTTTCGATTTGCTTCCAATCCAGGGGCACAAATTCAGCAGCTCCTGGCTATATTATGCTCCAAAATTCGATAAGAAAGAATAAGTATTTTCAGGTTATATATCTCTACTCCCTCCAAAAAGGATCAATTCAGGTTTTAATAAATGTTTTTGCTTTATAGTTTGATTTTTTTGTATTACTTTAGTTTTTTTTTTTTTTCAATTTGCTCCTGACCTGGGCACAAATGCAGCCCCTTTCTGGCTGTGCTGTGCTCCAAAGTATAACAGGGAGGATAAATATTTTACAGAACCTAGTTTCCCAAAATGAAGATAACGTGACATTTTTAAGAAAAAAATAAATGGTGGTGTTGCTCAAGTTTTTTTATTGACACTTTCCTGTTTTAAGTAATTTTCCAGCTTTTACCTGCCAGACACGTATTTAGCAGCTTTCTGGCTTTGAAGTTTGATGTGAAATTTTAATTTGGTGTAAAAACAACGAAGTTTTTAAAACTCACACTGCTGGTGATTATAATTGTGTAAATCCCGTTAATTTCCTCTTTCTTCCCACCCACGTACATGCCAACTCAATTTGTTTTCTGTTTTCAAAATGCACATAACATATTTTACCAATGTTAAAAATTTGACGCATTTCTTATTAATAATGTTAGGCTAAAAATATTCTTGTGCTAAAATAAACTCAACAACAATTCAAAAAAAATAAAACTAGCATATATCAGTAGTAACACAGTTTTTTAAAAATCCCTGAATTTGTTCTATATTTATAGGCCCAACCTAATTACCAAATATCATTGGAATAGAAAAACCTTTTTGAAAGTTTCAAAGTCATCTCTATATTATCAAATGCCACTGGCCACCTGGATAATGCGATACAATGAAATTCCAACCAAGCAGAAGACTTTGGCAATCCATCTTGGTTGTTGTAATTAGACTTGACCTATAATTACTGAACAAAACAGCAATAAAAACTCTACAGTATACCTTCAAACAAATGTATCTGACTGGATTTGGTGCATTATTCTCAGTATCATTAGCTTCAAATCTTTAGTTTATAGCATAGGAAAAATTATAGGAGAAACCATATCTGGACCTGAACACATTTCTCATACTTAAAAGGTGGATTCTAGCATTAATTCACCACCATTATTTGTTGTTTGATCACTCACTTCCTCTTGAATAGCTGGAAGGGAAGGCTTTGTGGTCAAAGGTGTTTCGGTCTTAAACAGGGACTCCATTCTGATGTGGGTATTGATGTAGAAGGACTTCTGAAAGGACTCAAGGGTGAAGTAATAGATGAAAGGGTCAAAACAACAGTTCAGAGTTGCAAGGCACAAGGTGATTGGGTACATGATCTTTGCAAATCTTTCCAAAAAGCAATTAGTAATAGCTTGGGAGCGCACCAGGGCATACAGGAAGAGGACAGAGTTGTAGGGTACAAAGCATACCACAAAGACTGCCATATGTACTGTGATCATTTTCAGAACTTTTTTCTTATTGGTCCCAATTTGAGACAGAGTAGCAGGCTTGCGAAGAGTTCTCAGCACCACAGAAGAGCAAGAGACATTCAATATTAGAGGAATGATAAACCCAACAACTTCAATAAATATTGTGATCTTGGATAAATAAGTCTTCCAGACACGTTTGGAGAAGCCTTCAAAGCAGGTGGTGGTTGCATTGTTGACATTAGTGGTGGAAAACAGAGAGGCTGAAATACCGCCACTGAGGACTAGGATCCAGACACCAGCACACACAATGGCAGAATTCCTCCTAGTCCTAATAGTACGAGATCGAAAGGGATAGACAATGGCCAGGAAACGATCCACACTAATACAGGTGAGAAAGAGCATGCTCCCATAGATGTTGGTGAGGAATGCAGTTCCAGAGATCTTGCAGAGGGTGTCACCAAAAGGCCAGTGGCGGTTGAAGTTGTAAAATATTTTAAAAGGTAGGGTGCAGACAAAAAGCAAATCAGAGACGGCTAGATTGGTAATAAAAATAGCAGTCTCACTTCTCATTTTCATGCGGAAACAGAAGACAAACAGAGAGACACTGTTGGTTATCAGACCCAAGATGAATACAACACTGTAGACAGCACCATTGAGATTATACTTGAAGGAATCATCAACAATGCAAGTATTATTGGCAGTAGCATTGCCCAACCTGGGTCTGAGGCTTGAATTTGAATCTTGGAATTGGAAGTCAATGAATCTTCTGTCACCCATGGACTTTTCTTTTCAGGAGGCCTGCTGGCTGCAGGGGTTCACCACTCTGACACTAGGGACCGGTAGGAAATATTTTCCTCCTATGAGAGACAAGATGGAACAAATAATCAAGTTTGCCTTCCATCCATGATTTCTGTGTAATAAGATATTCTGTCCACCCAGATTGGAAGAAAACATGCACATTCCGTTTGGTTTGACAAGTATTTTTTGAACATCTATCATATATTTAAAGGTACTACAAGAGTATGTTGCAGGAGCAGGAAAGCTCGCACTCAATACGATAAGTGCAATACTATAGCATTGCAACGAATGTGACTAAGGTGTAGGTCACCCAAGAGTCCAAAAATATAAAATGATAGTTAAAACAGCATTTATCGGACTGCAAAACTTCTAACATTAAAGTCAGGCTTTATTCACTATGATTGGCTTGAACTTATCTTCTACAGTAAGTACTGCCAGTACAATTATTTTATTTGGAAAATGCTTTTATAATGGAAGCCTTTTCCCTTCTGCCCAGAGTCCCTCCAGTCTGCCCACTAGTGATCCTTTTACACAGCATGATTCTAGCTCACTGGCTATATATTATTTTGTGAGTCTCAAGTTGATACATTTCAAATAGATCTCCCCAGTTTTCCATTCAGATTTTTTATGATTTCAATCATTTTATTTTTTATTTGCATTATGTTTAACTGACAAATCATAATTGAATTACATGTTTTAATATATGTATACTACATGGATGATTATGTCAAGCTAATTAACATATCCAACCCCTCACTTCAGTTTTATGCTTCCAGGAACATATATATTATACCCACAGCAAGCAGCCTGCAAATGCCTGGCATTTCTGCTCTGCTGCTCTGAGTAATCAAACTTTGTGGGAGAGAAAGGACAGACAAGAAAGCATTACATTCTCAATCCTGAAGAGAGGGCATGGGAAAACTGCCACTGTGGCCCTATTCATAGCTCCCGTTGCTTGAACACACAACCACCTTTGCCGTCTAGAAGTGAGGGTGTGGTGCTGGGACTTAACACAGCATTAGAAGCAAGGAGTTCTATTTCTGACTCAGACACTGGTTCACTCTGTAACTTGGCTATACTCTCTTTCTTCCTTGTATAAACTTTACCTCTAAGCCTCACAGCTAAAGCTAGGAAGATTCAAAAGGGCTTGTGAATTGCTTTATGAGCTTGCCAGTATTCGGCCCTACCTAACTACAGAGAAACATTATATAAGTTTGTTTCCTCCTCCCTTCCTGAAACAACTGTAACTTTATATTTCTGTCTTTTTTGGTACGCTGAAGTTCACATTAGGAACACATCCTTCTAGTGTCATGTATATGTTGTGCCTCAGAAAGCTCCCCTTGAGTTTCAGCCTTAACTACATAATTTACTCAAACAGGACAATCCAGGAGTGGGCCCTCAAGGTAATATCTCCCATACAGGTATGATTAAAAAAACAGAAAGGCATTTGGCTCTTGAGATGATTCTGAAGAAGAATCAATATTAGCCTCTTTTCTTACTGGCTTCCTTTCTTTTGACTAAAAGAAACAGTGTTTCGAACTATTAGATCTTCCTAAATAGCCAACATATTGTGCACTAAATAGAGGCAAAGGACCAACACTTGAGCTTCAGATGAGATGAAGAAGGAAAAATATATGCTGATGCAGTTAATTACATTTTCCACTGCAAGAAGCATTAAACTACTGTCTTCTGCAAACCTCTGCTGCCAATTATTCTGACAATTAATCACCTAAGGGTGTCAGAGAGTGTTGGGTAGCTGCATTTTTATTGACAATGGACAGGAAGCAGGTCCCTTGGAGGTTGACCAAAAAGAAATCTGACCCTCAACTTTTAACTTCAATCTACACCTGGAGCTAATTCAGAGTGGCCACAATTGTTTCCTCTTTTTTTTTTTAATTTCTAATGATAGTAAAATACAGGTATACCATACTTGGGGTCCTTAAGCCCCCTGGAAGAAGTAAAGTTAGCCTTTTGACCCTATAAGGATGAATAACCAAATCACTTCACTTCGTGAAGTGCTAAACTTTCAGATGATACATTGAAAACAAAGCTCCGACTTCTGGCATAAATATGCCCAGTACCCTAGAAAAGCTGACTTGCTTTTGCTCCCTACAGAGGACAGTCCAGAGCTTAGGAAGATAAGGCCTTGAAGGAAGAGTATACTAAAATTATTTTTGCTTTGCTCCATTTTTAATAAGCGCAGGCCAGGTCAGAGTGCTTCTGATCCCCAGAGCATTTCCTTGTTCTACTCTGGTCAAAGTTTATGAAAGTTGACACAATAGTTTTCAGAGGAAGATGAAATCTATTGTGTTCTTATCTATAGATACTTAGCAGTGAAGCAGATTTAAAAATACACAAATGTTGTGAAAAATACAGCTCAAAACAATCCTGCTGGAGCAATAGAGAATATGTTCAAACTGTTGCTTCTCAAATTAGCGGTTCCTAACAGATAAGACTCCTTAAGGAAATTTTCTAGGTCAAGTCACAGGCATCGGTCACAATCATACAGGTTTTATATCAATGTTCCTATACATTGGTTGATGCTTCATAATAGTTTTTAAAACAAAACCTAGCTTTATGGCATTCCATATGGAGGGAACCACAGATAAATGTTTCACTCAAGAATGGAACTAGGACATTGATCTATATCAACCTCTTTTATTTTTGATGCAAGAAATATCCTTTTAAAAGTGGCTTATCTACACCTAATCTGGTTTTCACTAAGATTATTAAGGCTGCTTTGTCCCTCCATTTTATTTGAGGAAAACAGGAAACTGATATGGGCCTCAATTTGCTAAAATCCTGTTCTCAGTGATTAACTTAATATTTTTTTCCTTTCATCAAAAAAGAAAAAAATATTTCAGTCTCTCATTAACACTTCACTTGATAACATAGTCCAATCTTTGGGAAATAATGTGGTCTGGTGCTCAACATGATGGGGCCAAAGATTGCATCAGCCCTACTGAAGTAGAATTTTCCCTAGTACTTAGTTACAGAGTAAGACAACTACAGTTAAATTGCTCAACCTAATATTATAAAATTGTCTTGAGTCTTGAGACTCAATATCTCGTCTCAGCAGAAGCCCCAGATCTTTGGGGACAATTTTTGGGTGTTCCCCAAATAACTCATTTCCAATTTCTGTAAGGGTCATATATACCAGCCAGGATTTTGACATTATTCTATATATTTGAGCAGGCAAATCAGTTATCAAGTTGGACACCAATTCATGTGATATACTTAGACATTGAAACTGATAATAGCAATAAAAAGAGTCTCCCATATCTAAAGGTAAATCCCAGTGGCAGAGAGGGGTTGAGCTAAAGAATCAATATTCATCTTCATCAAAATTGCCTGGATTATAACAAATTACAATTCCTCCATCCATTCTAGATCTTCGGATGATACAATCTTTAAAAAGTTGGAACTATTTGTTACAACAAAAGTTGGAGAATTAAATTAGGAATTTGTAGTTTCTCTACAAATTTTCAGGTTATTATTATTATTTCAGTAATTTTCAGGCGGGTAGGACTCACCACATTAGTTCGAACCAAATCCTGGCACCAATTTTATCTAAGACTGGAATAACCAATGAGCTTCCTAGAGGCACTGTAGTCAGAGATTTCCTCCAATGGGTGCTGTGAAATAGAAATAGTCATAATAGTGTGCCATAAAGAGAGCTGATAGCTTTTCAATAAAATGTATGTTTTCAATAAAATGATCTTATAGAAGATCATAAGATAGAAAAAGTATTATATGATATAAACCAGAGTAAATGAGACCCAATAAATTTTAAAATACTATTTACATGCATTGGATTTCATTATTACAGAATTGCAGATAACAATGTATTTTCCAACCTGTCACTGCTGTGCTATATTTTATTAGTAGTATTGACTAAACACTAATGCATAAAATCCATATGTGGTAACCTATAATAATTTAAAGATAATGAGTGACAAAAGACATAAAAATACTTCCTCCACTTCCATAAGGTAATGCATTACATTAAAAATACCAAAACAAAGGAGAATTTTGTTTTGGCGTGAACTTACATTGGGTCTTTTTTTTTTTTTCTTTTTTTCTTTTCTTGGCAACAACTGTTACCATTGGGCAGGGTCCTTAATAAGGGAAGAGGGAAGAGGAAAGATGACTGGAACGACAGGGGGAGACTCCACTGTCTTGTTTTTTACCTACACACCACACAATTTCTCTCTCCACTGAACTACAGTGATATGATCAAGGCTTCAATTACTGGGTATTAGCAGACTGACTGACAATCACTGCACCTTTACCAGGATGTCCCAGGCCTACCCAATATAGCATGTCTGTAACATCTCCAATTCAAACTCTGCACAAAATATTTGTATAGAACCAGAAATACTCTGCGATGGAATTCTTACGAGTAGCAACCGCATTTAGAATTTACCCATTACAGTGCTTCCACCTGTAAAGTAGAATCATCCCCTAGCTCCAAACTTCCACTATTGTTACATCTCATCCTTTTCTAAACAGAGGTAGCCCAAAACAAAGCAAACTGCTAAATAGTATTACGACTCTCCTGAAATGATTTTTCTATAATCTAAAAAAACAAAATAAATACAATGATTAGATGATTTAAGATACATTGAGATCGCCTTAATATTAAGGAGAGTTGATTTTCACACTCCTCCAGAAATCTATATTCCTGGAATGAAATGAATATTATTTTATTGGTTTATTGTAAAGGAAAACAGAAGCATTAACATTATTTTATGCCTTTCGCAGTTGATAACGATTATACAGAAAACCTTTTATTCAAAATCCAAGCAAATTAGGAAGTTCAAATACCCAGAAGTTCTTATAACTGATATTAATTAAATATAGACACATCCAGCCCCATCACGAGCTCTGTGAGAGCAAGTCACAGTCCATTTCTGAGTCTCAGTTTATCTTCTCCTTTAATCTTCAGTCTTGACTGACAGAAAAGCAACCTTCAATGAGTGCCATGCTGGTGGCCTTACTGGCTGTTCTTTCCCATCATTTATTTTCACCTGCTTACACTGGCCACTGTAAAACATTTTTTATTTCCTCAAAGTCTGCAAGCAAGGAGGGTCATTAATTTTTATTAGACTTAATGAAATGACTGCTAGATTTATTTGAATATTAGAAATAAATAGTATTAATTAATACCAGAAGCTAAGAATCACAGAGAAAGATGCCACTAATATCCTAAAGTCTTCCAAATTCCCTTATTTTCCTCATCCTCTGTCCTTGTGCTCATTTCAGCAGGCATATCAACTCTAATTGTTTAGGTCTCAACCCTCAACCCTCAACCCTTCCCACCTGTTTCCTGGTCACTTCACCCCTCAGAATATGAGGTTATCGGCATACTTCAGGACATAACCATGTAGAATCATTAGATCATTTACCCTTTACATTGTTCTGATAACTGATTATTTATCCACTTAAAGTAAAGGTGGATTCCCAGTGGTAGGTAACCTTTTATCAGGCTCCCAATTTTCAGTACTAATATTCGCAAACACATTACAGGTTTTGTTCTTCCCCCATCAAGAAGGCCAAGGGCAGACTGTGTATGATGACCATATACACAGACAAAAGGTAGCTACACAATTAGGTGCTGAACAAACCACAGCAAGGGCAACAATTCTCACTTCATTTTCCCAAAAGGCAATTGAATAGATCAAGCTTTAGCTAAGCTTGGCCTGAATGTTTCTGTGAGGCATCTTCCTGGTTCTCCCTTTAACTTGCAGAGAGCACACATTCTGAAAGACTGGCCTGATTGTTCCAATAAGGCTTTCATTCCCATCTCTGATTGGCAGGAGAGACTTTAGAATGTAGATGCCATCAAGTTTATCAGGTGAACTTATCCTTCTTGGCAAGAGTGCAACTTTTCATCTGTGACAAGGCAAAGGGTTTTATAATCTATGTTGATGGGGTATGATGTTTGGAATTTTGTTCTGAAAAATAAACGTGTTGCAAAGCCATTGGGTATTCTGGATCTCAGGTTATTATTATTGTCTTCATGTTAGTCAAGATAAAGAAAGATGGTATAATTTTGTAAGGTAGCAAAGTGAATAACCCCACCAAGCTCTGAAATATTCTAACCTTTGAATTTGTCTGGTCTTTTCCACACTGAAATAATGATAAATTACATTGCTGAATTTCCTTTTAAAAGGTAACTGAAATACAGTATTTAGCAACTCAATAAGACCTTTTTACTGAAAATATTTAAAATTTACAAGAAGAGAGTTTAAAGATGACACATTGATGCATTTGTATGGCAAACAGCAATTAATTTCACATATAATAGCAAATTCAGTTTATGACAGAGTTTTTCATTCAAACATGATTCTTCCTTTATGGGCAAGTTCATGAATTATTCAATATAGCAAATGTCACATTCTCCATAAATCAATTAAGCATCAAAGACATGTCATGTATAGTTTTACCAGAAGAAACCTCATCATAATATAAGCCACGTTAGCTCACAATAAATTGTAAACCAAAGAAATACAAAGCTAGCCAACATACTTTCTAAATTGTTCTACACTGTGATTTTAAATTAGCTCTTTAGAACAACTGTGTTTACATGAAACAGCAGCCTGAAAATCCTGTATCTCTTCCACAGAAACAATATTATTGCCAAAACAATGGAAACTCTCGTTTTTTACCATTCATCACGAAGATCCTTGTTCAGTAGTTCAGAGTTGAAGTCTAACTTCTTTCCTTACACTCTCAAAGCATCAGGGTTTCCACTGTAGTTTGTTATGCTATCCCCCACCCCCAAACGCCAAAATCAAATCTTTTTCAAAGAGAAACTTACCCCAAGAAAGAGTGTGCTAGATGAGAGAATGTGCTGATGCCTGCAGATAATTAGATAATAAACATGTAAATGGGCAACTAGCCCTTTGGAAGTGCATATTTTTATCCATTTTTTTTTTTTTTTTTTTTTTTTTTTTTACAGGGAAAGGTTAGCCCAGCCTAAAGTAGCAGACTCTGGGCTGCCGCAGCTTCTTACTGCAAACTGCTCATTCTGTAAATGTGAGCTTATTTACATTTATCTCTTTCCCTTTGTTAACGACTCCCTCTCTTGAATGCTGTAGCCCGCATGCCTTTAGCAAACAGGACACAAAAAGGCCTGAAGTCCGAGCTGGAGCCGACGGCCAGGGAAACTCTTGGGGGTCTCAATAGGAAATGATTTTCATTGGCTAAGGAGGCATTATTAGGAGTCTAGATCCCGCCCAATTCCCTGTGCTCCATCGTTCCCTTAGTCACCAGTCACTGGACTGAATAAGTTTTTCCTTAAAGAGCATTGCCCAGGAAAAGCAGTTTCACAGTCAAGAATTAATGGCTTAAGTGCCACTTAACAATATAAAAAGTGTCTTTCCTGACCAATTAATCCACAGAGAAAGCCTGTGTGCTGTCTTTGCTGCAGGACTGCAGAGGAGGAGACAAAATTTCAAACAAGGAGGAGTGTTTCAATTATGCAAACCATGTTCGCTCCTACTTGTTTAAAATAATTACAACAACAATATTGATAATAATAAGTAGGGGGCAAGGAAAAGGCAAAAAGGAAAGGTACCATAAAAATATTCCTACCACACTATGCAAAATTCAATCTCCCATCATCACAAAAATATAAAGTAAAATTTAATACTATACTCACTTAAGCCAGATAAGTGACCTCATATAGAGATGTACTTGGGTCCCAGAACTCTGACACCCACCTTCCAAAGACTAGGGAGTGCTCTGTAGCAAAAGGAGGGTCTACGCTTCTTAAGTAACTGCCTCACAGTAAGTCTAATTACCATGAAAATTTCAGAGGTTTTTTAAAATACAAAATAAATAGCACAGATGCAATCTATTTATAACAGTGAGTTATCTGCAACCTCCGCCCACCTCCCCCATGGCAAGTTTTTCTTTTCTAATTTTCTACAGGTTTACTGCCTTGGTCACTCACAATTCTTTTTTTTTTTTTTTCCTTCCTATATTTTCCTCTTTACCTCCCTCTCCTTGATCTGATTTTGTGGCAGAAACCCACTCATCCATCTGTAACTTCATTGCTGGCCCTTCCCCTCTGCCAGCCCACCCCTGCAAGCCTTCTCTACTCTATCTCCACCCACTGCAAACGCCACCAACAGCAGCCCCTCCCCCTCCTCTGGAATGAAATTCTCTGTCCAGGGATAAGGTGCTTTCTTTCTCTTGGCAGAGCAGAGCCCCTGGAGTCTTGGAGGATCCTCCATTTGCTTCAAAACTTCAGTTTGTGTAATTAAGCTGCCTCCCAAGTAGGGCATGTTTCAAGCTTGTTTATTCTCCCTATTTCTTCAGCTCTATTGTGGCTTTTCTATCAGTGGAGGCCAGTAAACAAGTTAGTGTGAAGCTGACACTAGCCTTATTACTTGTGACTGGCTCTAAAAAAACACTTTCTCTGTTGCTTCCTCTTCTCTATCCCACCCCCAATCTCTGTTCTTTTTATTCCCCTCTCTGCTTATATCAAATATGTCTATTTCTGTCAGTTGCTGACATTGTCTGTGTCTTCATAAATGGTCTTTTACCAACTCTCATCCTAGACCAGTACTCGGTGCATTTGTCAGTCCACAGGCGAAAGATACAGTCTCTGCCCTGCAGTATGCCAGAGTCTAGGTAGGGACACAAAGACACATGAAAAAGGTGGGATACCAAAGGTAAATTTTGAAAAAAAAAATACCAAGGCAGTTATATGGAGATTGAGTTCTGTAATAGATCAGAGAATGGAGATGAAGTCCCATGGATAGGGCCAGGAGCGTTTCCTAGAAGAAGTGGGATTTGTGCTACATTTTGATGGATGATTCAGTATTAAATAAACCAAGAATGGAAGGGGATATATTTCTAGGTGGGCAGAGCAAAGTGATCAAATGCAGAAGATGTAAAGTGAGAGTAGGTGAGAGGGAAACCAGTTTGTAAAGGGAAAATAAGGGTAAGGAGAAAAGCCTTTGAGAGGAGTACTTTATTGTAGCAACTCAATGCACTATAGTGATTGAAGGGTTAACTTATAGTCATGATCACTGTCTCTCTATGTGATCAGCTCACTACCTTTCTCCTCTTCAAATTAATACCCATAAGTTTTCCAATTCTTCTGTCTTCATTTCTCCCTCAAGGACACAAGTACTTTGCTGATTAATCTCACCCTCACCAATGTAGCAGATCTTTTACAATGTCACTGGGTCACGTGCTCTTTTAGCATCAGTCTTCCTCCCTTCTTCTGAGTTTCAGCCTCATTGATCCTCCTCCAGCCCCTAGAATGAGATAGGATCCCTCATGCCATGGATATTTCTAAGTGCTATTTCCTCTGGCTGGAACACTCTCCTCCCTCTCTAAACTTCCTTTCACCAGTTTAATCCTTATTCTCCCTTCAAATCCTATCCCAATAATCACGCCTTCAGGGAATCCTTCCTTAACCCCTCATTTAGGTCATACCCACATACTATATGTCCTATAGCATCATGGACCTTTCATGTATTGCATTTTTTACTGGTATAATTTTACATATTGTTGTGTAATTTGTTTATGTGACAATTTTATTAACATTGATGTCTCCCAACTGTAAACTCCAAGAGGATAGGATTAATATCTGCTTAATCCAAAATGGATAGTGGTGTTTGCAAAAAATTATTCTCCCTGACCTTCTGTTTTACCCAACCAAAGCAACAACTAGACTTTTTTTACTTATCAGCTGAAAATATATATCATTTTGCCCATTTTTGCACAAATTTACACCAAGACATTATTTTAGGCCAAAGAATACACACAGATAAAGAAAGAAAAATCCCATTAACAAGAAAGTACTAAGGCTTAACCACTACCATCCCCTTTTTCCTTTAACTCACTTATTGCTGCAAACCTTATAGTTTTCCTTGCTCTAACATTTGTAAGGTGGAAGGGGGAAAACAAAAGTCTTCCCAGGGTTTTCTCCAATCAGCCAGTTTATATCTGTAAAACTTAACTCAAAATCTCCTTTAAAAAAAAGACACTCATTGAGTTGTTGATGTTTATGCTACTGGGGAAGGAAATGAATATGCAGCTTAAAAAGTGCATTCAGAACTATCTGGGGGAATATGCATTTCATTTTTTTATCTGTTTGAAAAGGAAGTAACTGAAATATGACTAACTTCCAAATGGAAATTTACACATTTGATTAAGAACAACCAAATGCTTGGGACCTTCACACTTCAAACCCAATCAATTTTTCTTTCTGCCAACAATATCAAAGGACTGGGTGAAATCACCCATAGTGCAAGTAGTTGAGCACTATGCCAGGTTCCCTAGAAACAGTATAAATGTAACCAAAGGATTTTAACCATGCCTGTATCGTTCCAGCTAACAGTTTTGGTAACTCTGATAGTCTTCAAGTGAACACAGTACCTGGACCATGTTCTAGGGAAAGGGAGCCAGTTAATTACTAACTTTGCATTAATTAGTGGATGTCTTTTTTTTTCTGAGACAGGGTCTCATTCTGTTGCCCAGGCTGGAGTGCAGTGGTGCAATATCTGCTCACTGCAACCTCTAATTAGCGGATATATTGAAGTCTTCCAGGAAACAAAGAAAGGCAAAATCCTGGATCCTGCAGCCATTTCTTTTTTATACAATCTTCTTTTTTGCTTCAGTGGAAAAAAAGGATCACAAGGCCAGGTTCCCAATCAGCTCATTTAAGACACTAAGTCTCTGAAAGGGCATAAAATTTATTTTCAAGCAAATTCCCTAGAAGATTTTTAGCTCATCCTTAACACTGGATTACCTTTACTTCCTAGTGTTTTCTCAAACAACTGAGCTTTCCTGCTCACTCACTGAACCAGCTTAGAAAACAAGTTTCTATTGCTAGAAGTGGAGTTGGTAGTTACAGAAAATGAACATTTTAACCAAAGAACTTTGGGAAAAGCCCAGGAACTTTGCATGTTTGATATAGGTTAGAAACATTTCAAGGTAACTGTAAAAATAATGACTGTAGAAAACATTTTGTCAGCATTATTATATGTCAGGTAATATTCTAAGCCCTTTACATATATTTATTTACGTAATTTGCACAACTCCATGATGTAGTCACTGTTATTCCTATTTTATACTAGAGAAAAATCAGTCACAGAGAGTTTAAGTAAATTGCTCAAACTCACACAGCTAATAATTCCTCCATTAATTCTGATAATTTCTAGGTTAATAGTTATAATCATACCTTCATTTGGTAGTGCACTCAGAACTCTGTGCAAATCATCTTGTTCATGAGCAAATATAAGGATGCTATCTTTTGTGATGCAAACTCCTCACTAGAAGTTGACCGACCTTTCTAACAAAATGTGTAGCTTTTGAACTGTTCAAAGGTTTGAAAATCTGTTAATATTCCTCAGGGATCTAGAACTAGAAACACCATTTGACCCAGCCATCCCATTACTGGGTATATACCCAAAGGACTATAAATCATGCTGCCATAAAGACACATGCACATGTATGTTTATTGCGGCACTATTCCAACCCAAATGTCCAACAACGATAGACTGGATTAAGAAAATGTGGCACATATACACCATGGAATACTATGCCACCATAAAAAATGATGAGTTCATGTCCTTTGTAGGGACATGGATGAAACTGGAAATCATCATTCTCAGTAAACTATCACAAGGACAAAAAACCAACACTGCATGTTCTCACTCATAGGTGGGAATTGAACAATGAGAACTCATGGACACAGGAAGGGGAACATCACACTCCGGGGACTGTTGTGGGGTGGAGAGAGGGGGGAGGGACAGCATTAGGAGATATACCTAATGCTAAATGACAAGTTAATGGGTACAGCACACCAACATGGCACATGGATACATATGTAACAAACCTGCACATTGTGCACATGTACCCTAAAACCTTAAGTATAATAATAAAAAGAAAAGAAAATCTGTTAATATGAGACCTAAAATTACAGTCTGCATGGGAGAAAAGTGACTTACCTAAGACAACAAAGCTAATAAATACTGCAATCACATCAAAATGCGAGTGTTTTGGAATTATGTTAATGTAAATATGAGGTCAATTTTGGTAAGTTAAGCCATATATTCAAAACCCAAGAGCAACCACTATAAAACTTCAAAAATATAGTTTAAAATTATTAAAGTAATGAAAAAGTTGCACAGAAAATAGCCACTCAAGACAATGAGAGGAATACAGGACAAGAGTAGTCATTACACATATAGAAACAAAAAAGGAAAATTGCATGAAAACATAAAGCCATGTCAATGATAACATTACATATTATTGATTACATAATTGAATCAAAAGACAGATTGTAAGACTGAATTATAAACAAGGTTAAAATATATGCTATTTGTAAGACAAATTTAGATTCAAATACACAAACGCATTGAAAGTAAAAGGATGGAAAAAGATATTCTTTAAAACAATAGCCAAAAAAAGGAACTGGAGAGGCTATGTTAACATTGACAAAAATAGATTTTAAAATAAATAAGCACCTATTACTGAGATTTTAAAATAAATAATCACATATTACTGTGGTATATTTTATAATGATAAAATGATTAATCCATCAGTAAGATTTTATGATTATACATATATATGCACCCATACACAGAGGCACTAAATACATGAAGCAATAACTTATATAATGGGAGGAAGAAATAGACAATCTCATAATAATACTTGGAGACTGCAATATCCCAATTTCAATAATGGAAAGACCAACTATACAGAAGATCAAGAAGAATACAGAATAATTGAACAACACTCTACCCCAACTAGACCTAATAGAGCTTTATAGAACATTTCAGTGAACAACAATAAAATATATTATAGTACATTCTTTTCCAGTGCCAATGGAATACATGGCAAGTAGACCATATAGTAGGCCATAAAGAGGCCTCAATAGATTTAATAAGATTAAAAATAATACGAAGTATGTTGAAGATCCACAATGGTTTTAAATTATAAATCATCAACAGAAAGAAATTTGGGATTTTTTTAACATGTGGAAATTAAACAATACACTCTTAAATACCACTGGGTCAAATAAGATATTATAAGAGAAAATAAGATGAACAAACATGAAAATACAGCTTACCAAAACTTTTGAAGTTCAGGAAACTTATAGTTGAAGTAAACTTATGGTTGAAGGAAACTTATGGTTGAAGATAACTATATTAAAAATGAATACAGGCCAGGCACGGTGGCTCATGCCTGTAATCGCAGCACTTTGGGAGGCCGAGGCGGGTGGATCACGAGGTCAGGATATCGAGACCATCCTGGCTAACATGGTGAAACCCCGTCTCTACTAAAAATACAAAAAATTAGCCGGGCGTGGTGGTGGGTGCCTGTAGTCCCAGCTACTCGGGAGGCTGAGGCAGGAGAATGGTGTGAACCCAGGAGGTGGAGCTTGCAGTGAGCCGAGATTGAGCCACTGCACTCCAGCCTGGGTGACAGAGCAAGACTCCGTCTCAAAAAAAAAAAAAAAATGGATACAAACATTGATTCTTTGACTAAATCAACAAAATTGACAAATCTTTGGCTAGACTGACCAAGAAGATAGAAAACTCAAGTTACTAAAACCAAGAATGAAAGAGTAAACATTATTACTGACCTTACAGAAATAAGAAATTATCATAAGGAAGCATTATGAACAATTGTATTCCAACATATTAGATTACCTAGACTAAATGGATAAATTTCTGGAAATGCACAAATTACTCAAACTGACTTGAGATAAATGGAAATATAAATGGACATATCACAAGCAAAGAGACTAAGTTAGGATTAAAAAAAAGTCATGCAAAGAAAATTCCAGGAGGAATTGGCTTCACTGGTGGATGTTCCAATCCTTCGCAAACAAAACTTCTCCACAAACATTTCTTAAAAATAGAAGAGGAGAGGCCAGGTGTGGTGGCTCACACCTGTAATCGCAGCACTTTGGGAGGATGAGGTAGGCGGATCACAAGATCAGAAGATGAAGACCATCCTGGCCAACATGGTGAAACCTCATCTCTACTAAAAATACAAAAATTAACTGGGCATGGTGGCATGCGCCTATAGTCCCAGCTACTCGGGAAGCTGAGGTAGAAGAATCTCTTGAACCCGGGAGGCGGAGGTTGCAGTGAGCTGAGATGGTGGCACTAAACTCCTGCCTGGAGACAGAGTGAGATTCCGTCAAAAAAAAAAAAAAAAAAAAAAAAAAGAGAAGAGAGAACACATCCTATTTCACTTTATAAGGCAAACACTATTGATATATTTTGGATCTGTATCCCCACCAAATCTCATGTTGAAATGTAATCCCCAGTCACCCCAGCCTGTTTGAGGTGATTAGATCATGGGGGCGGGTTTCTCATGAATGGTTTAGCACCATCCTATTGGTGCTGTCCTCACAATAGTGAGTTCTCCTGAGATCTGGTTGTTTAAAGGTGTTTGGCACCTATTCCTGCCCATGGTTCCTCTCTTGCCATGTAACATGCCTGCTCCTGGCTCACCTTTTGCTATGAATAAAAGCTCCCAAGGTTTTCCTGGAAGCTGAGAAGATGTCAGAACCATTCTTCCTGTACAGCCTGAATTTCATGAGCCAATTAAACCTCTTTTCTGTATAAATTACACAGTTCCAGGTATTTCTTTATAGCAATGCAAGGATAGTCTAACACAGAAAATTAGTACTAGGAGTGGGCATTGCTACTACAAATACACCTGAAAATATGGCAGTGACTTTGGAACTGGGTAATGGGCAGAGGTTGGAAGTGTTGGAAGGCTCAAAGGGCAGGAAGATGAGAGAACATTTGGAACTTCCTGGAGATTGGTTAAATGGTTGGGACCAAAATTCAGATAGTCATATGGAAGGTGAAGTCCAGGCTGTTGAGGAGGTCTCAAATGGAAATAAAGAACTGTTTGGCAACTGAAGCAAAGGTTACTCTTGTGCTTTAATGAAGAACTTGGCTGCGTTGAGTCATATTCTAGGGATCAATGGAAGTTTCAGCTTAAGAGTGATGACTTAGAGTATCTGGTGGAAGAAATTTCTAAGCAGTAAAGCATTCAAGAGGTGGCCTCGCTGCTTCTGATTGCTTATACTCAGAAGCAGGAACAAAGAAATGGTCAAGTTGGAACTTAGATTTAAAAGAGAAGATTGTAGAAGTTTGGAAAATTTACAGCCTAGCGATGTGGCAAGAAAAGAAGAGCAAATTTTCAAGGGAGGAATCTAAGTAGGCTGTGGAGCAACCACTTGTTAGAGAGATTTACATGACCAAAAAAGAGCCAGGTGCTGATAGCTTAGACAATGGAAAAAAAGCTTAGAAGGCATTTCAGGGATCTTTGAGGCAGCCCCTCCCCTGACAGGCTCAGAGGCCTAGGAGGGGGTCCAGGCCCAGGACTCCACTGCCCTGTACAGCCTCGGAACACTACTCCTTGCATCCAGGTCGCTGTGGCTCCACCCTTACCTCAAATAGCCCCAGATACAGCTCCAGCCACTGCTTCAGAAGGTGCAAGTCACAAGCCTTGGCAGCTTCCATGTAGTGTTAAGCCTATAGGGGTGCAAAGTATAAGAGTGAAGGAGACTTGGTAGCCTCCATCTAGATTTCAGAGGATGTATGAGAAATCCTGGGTGCCCAAGCAAAAGCCTGCTGCAGGGGCAGAGACCTCACATAGAACCTCTGCTAGGACAATGTCAAGGTGAAATATGAGATTGGAGGCCCCACACAGAGTCTCTACTGGGGCACTGCTTAGTGGAGTTGTGGGAAGGAGACCACCATTCTTCAGACCACAGAATGGTAGAGCTATCATCAGCTTGCACCCTGCACCTCAAAAAATTACAGGCACTCAACTTCAACCCATAATGTCAGCCATGGGAGCTGTACCTGCAAGGTCATGGGGCAGCACTGCTCAAGGCCTTGTGAGTCCACCCCTTGCACCAGTGTGCCCTGGATGTGGAACATGAAATCAATAAAAACTATTTTGGAGATTTAAGATTTAATGACTGTCCTGCTGGGTTTTGAACTTGCATGGAAGTTTTAGCCCCTTTCATTTGGTTGATTTCTCTCTTTTGGAACAGGAGTGTTTACCCAAAGCCTATATCTCCATTGTGACTTAGGCAAAAATAACTTGTTTTGATTTTACAGGTGCATAGATGGAAGGAATTCATCTCCACATGGCACTTAGGAATTGGGACTTTGGACTCTGAGTTACTGTCAGAATAAGTTAAGACTTTAGGGGACTACTGAGAAGGCATAATTGTATTTTAAAATGTGAGAAGGGCATGAGGTTTGTCAGTCTAGAGGCAGAATGATATGATTTGAATCAGTGTCCTTGCCAAATCTCAACTTGAAATGTAGTCTTCACTATTGGAAGTGGGGCCTGCTGAGAGGTAATTGAATCATGAGGGTGAATTTCTCATGAATGGTTTAGCACCATCCCATTGGTGCTGTCCTCATGATAGTGAGTGAGTTCTCACAAGATCTGGTTGTTTAAATGGGTGTGATACCTTCCTCCTCTTGATGCCTCTCTTTCCATGTGATGTGCTTGCTCCTGCTGCTCCTTCTGCCATGAGTGAAAGCTTCCTCAGGCCTCCCCAGGAGGTGAGAAGATGCCAGTGCCATGCTTCCTGTACAGCTGGCAGAGCTGTAAGCCAATTAAAACAATTTCTTTATAACTTACTCAGTATCCAGGATTTCTTTATAGCAACGCAAGAGCAGCCTAATACAATTGCCCAGATACCAAAACAAAGATTTCCTACGAAATGAAAGCTACATACTATTATCACCTGCGAATGTAGACATAAAAATCTTTTGAAAATATTAGCAAACCAAAATCTAGAAACATATAAAAAGGATTATAGACCATGACTGAGATTTACCCTAGCAATGAAAAGTTAGATTAACATATAAAAATCAAAGTAATTCTTCATATTACTTGGATAAATGACAAACTACATGAACAACTCAATATATGCAGCAAAAGCAGTCAAAAAAACCAACATCCTTTCAAGATAAAAACCACTGAACATACTAGAAATATAAAGCAAATTCCTTAATGGGATAATGACATCTATAAAAAATCCACAATTAACATTATACTCCATGGTGAAAAATCGAAAGCTTTTCCACTAAGATCAAGGACAAAATAAAAATGCCTGTTTTAACCACTTTTATTCAATATTGTACTGGAAATTATAGTCAGAGCAATTAGGCGAGAAAGAAATAAACAGCATCCAAATTGGAAAGGAAAAAGTAAAACTATGCCTATTTACTGAGGATATGATTTTGGGAAAAAAATCGAAAGAATCTAGAAAATAACTATTAGAGATTGTAAACAGGGTAAGCAAGGTTGTAAACTACAAGATTAATACACAAAAATCAGTTTAATATCTATTTGCCAATAACGAACAATCTGAAAATAAAATTGAGAAAAAATCATATTTATAAATGAAACGAATAAATTTAAACAAACAAATGCAAGACTTGTACACTGAAAACTACAAAGGATTGCTAAAATAAATTTAAGAATATCTCAATAATAGGAAAACAACTCATGTTTATAAATTGAATAGCACAATATTTTGAGGATAGGGATACTACTCAAATTGATCCACAGATTCAACACATTTTCTATCAAAACCCCAGTTGACTTTTTTGTAGAATATTAAAAGATAAAATTTATATGAAAATGCAGGGAACCCAGAATAGCCAAAATAATCTTTAAAAAAGAATTAAGTTGATGGACTCACTCTTAATCAATTTCAAAACTTACTACAATGCTATAGCAATCAGTATTGTGGTACTGGCATAACAACAGACATATATATATATGTCGATGGAATAGAAATGAGAGCCCAGAAACAAACCAATACTTGTATGGTCAATTGATATTTGACAAGGGCACCAAGAAAATTAAATGAGGGAAAAATATTTTTTTCATGAATTGCAGTGGGCCATCTGGATATAAACACTCAAAATAATAGATCCACACAACAAAAAAATCAAAGTGGACTATCTGCCTAAAATTATAAAACTCTTAGGAGAATCAAGTATAAATCTCCATGATTTGGGGTTAGGCAATGATTTCTTACATTTGGTATTAATAGCATAAATTACAAAAGAGAAGATTTGGCCGGGCGCGGTGGCTCACCCTTGTAATCCCAGCACTTTAGGAGGCCGAGGCGGGCGGATCACGAGGTCAGGAGATCGAGACCACGGTGAAACCCCGTCTCTACTAAAAATACAAAAAAAAAAAAAAATTAGCCAGGCGTGGTGGCGGGCGCCTGTAGTCCCAGCTACTCAGAGAGGCTGAGGCAGGAGAATGGCGTGAACCCGGGAGGCGGAGCTTGCAGTGAGCCGAGATCGCGCCACTGCACTCCAGCCTGGGGGACAGGGCGAGACTCCGTCTCAAAAAAAAAAAAAAAAAGAGAAGATTGAAAAGTTGAACTTCATCAAAAGTAAAACTTGTTTGCCAAGAACTTAGTAAAGTGAAGGGTCTTAAATTGCCAAGGCCACCCCACCCCCAACCCCTGGCAGTGGAGGCAGCATGGTGCAGAGAGCATCTCTAGGCACGGCGAGGCAGAACACAACAATTTTGAGACATTGAACTCAGTACAGTCCAGTTAGAGCAAAAAGGAAAACCGGACCAAACTCAGCCAACACCCATTCACAGAGGAAGCGTTTAAACCAGCCTTAGCCAGAGGGAAATTGAGGATACCACTGGTTGGAATTTGAGTTCCCACAAACATTGCCACCAAGAGCTAAAGTGTTCTATGTCTCCAAGTAAACTTGAAAGGCAGTCCAGGCCATAAGGATTGCAACTGTTAGGCCTCGTAGTGCTCAATTAGGTTCAGAGACAGTAGACTGGAGGGGGGCATATGACATACTGAGATGCCAGGTGGGGTGTCTAAGGGAATGCTGACAACATTCCCCCAACCCAAGGCTGCACAGTTCATGGGTCCAAAAGAAACCCCTACCTTCTGCTTGAGGAGAGGAGAGGGAAGAGTGGAAAAAACTTGGTCTTGCATCTTGGTTATCAGGCCTGCCATGGCAGGATAAGGCACTGGTCAGAGTCATAAAGCCCCCATTTCAGGCCCTAGCTCCAAGATGACAATTCTAGACACACCCTGGGCCAGAAGGGAATTCACTGCCTTGAAGAAAAACATCCAGTCCTAGCAGCATTCAACTCCTGCTAACTGAAGAGCCTTTGGGCCCTGAATAACCAGCAGTGATACCCAGGTACTATGTTGAGGGCCTTAAGTGAGGCTCTGTTACTTGCTAGATTCAGGTGAAACTCAGCTCATTACCAGCTGTGATGGCTACAGGGAAAAACTCCTTCTGCTTGAGGAAAGTAAAGGGGATTTTGTCTTGCACCTTAGGTACCAGCATGGCCACATGGTGATAGAGCACCAAGTAGGCTCTTGAAGTCCCTGATTCCAGTACTTAACTCTTGGATGGCATTTCTGGACTGCCCTGGGTCAGAAGGGAGCCCACTCTTCACCACCACTTAGTGGTGACGGATGAGTCCCAGGCCAGGTAGCATTCATCACAAGCTGACTGAAGAGCCCTTTAGACTTAAGAGAACATCGATGGTAGTCTGGCAGTATACCTCCTGGCCTGGGTTGTTGGTGGCTAATGGGCGAGGCTCCTTTGCTTTAGAAAGGGGAGGGAAGAGTGAAAAGAACTGCATGTTGTGGTTTGAGTATCAGGTCAGCTGTATTACAATGTAATGCCAGGTAGACTTCTAAGATTTTTTACTCCAGTCCCTGATTTCCAAACAACACGTCTTAACACACTCGGGCCTGAGGAACCTCACCACATCACCCTGAAGGGAAGGACACAAACCTGTTTGGCTTCACCACTGGCTACTTGTAGAGTGCCAGGGCCTTGGGCACACATAAGCAATTGCCAGAGAGTGGTGAGAGCAGGGCTTGTGTGAGATCCAGTGCTGTGCTGGCTTCAGGTCTGAACCAGCAGAGTCACAGTGGTGGTGGTCACAGAGGTGCTTGTGTCATTCCACCCCCAGCTTTAGGTACCTCAGAACAGAGAGACTCAGTAACTTTAGGAAAAATAAAGGGAAGAGAGCAAGAGTCTCTTCCTGGTAATCCAGAGATTTCTCCCAGATCTTGTCCAAGACTATCAAGACGATACCTCTACAAGTCTGCCAGAACCACAGAGTTACTGGGCTTGAGGTGCCTCCTAAAGCAGATACAGCTTAGATCGCAACACCTAAGTCCTTTCAAATACCTGGAAAGCCTTACCTAGTAGGGCAGATAAAAATAAGTCGTGAAAGTGGAGACTACAATGGATATCTCAATGCCCTGACACCAAAGAACATCTACTAGCATCAACACCATCCTGGAAAACATGACTTCACCACATGAACTAAAAAGGCACCAGAAACCAATCATGGAGAAACAGAGATATGTGACCTTTTATACAGATTATTCAAAATAGTTCTGTCAAGGAAAATCAAAGAAATTCAAAATAACACAGAGAAGGAATTCAGAATTCTACCAGATAAATTTAACAATGAGATTTAAGTAATCAAAAAGAATCAAGCAGCAGTTTCCCAGCTGAGAAATGCAGTGGCATACTAAAGAATGTTTTGGAATTCCTTACTAGCAGAATTGATCAAGCGGAAAAAAGAATTACAGAGCTTGAAGACAAGCTATTTGAAAATACACAGTCAAAGGAGAAAAAAGAATAAAACACAATGAAGCAACCCTACAGGATCTAGAAAGTAACCTCAGAAGGACAAATCCAAGAGTTATTGGCCTTAAAGAGGAGATAGAAAAATAAATAGGGATAAAAAATTTATTCAGAGGGATAATAGAGAACTTCTCAAACCTCGAGAAAGATATCAAATCCAACTACGAGAAATGTATAGAACACCATGCCAATTTAACCCAAAGACCACCTCAAGACATTTAATAATCAAACTCCCAAAGTTCAAGGATAAAGAAAGGATCCTGAATGCAGGAAGAGAAAATAAACAAATAACATATATAGAAACTCCAAAACATCTGACAGCAGACTTTTCAGTGGAAACCTTACAGGCAAGGACAGAGCAGCAGGACACATCTATCGTGCTAAAGAAAAAAAAAAACTTTTACCCCAGAATAGCATATCTGCTGAAAATATTCATCAAACATAAAGAAGAAATAAAGACTTTCTCAGACAAATAAAAGCTGAGGGATTTCATCAATGCCAGACCTGTCCTACAGGAAATGAAATTGGGAGTACTTCAATCAGAAAGAAAAAAACAGTTATGAGCAATAAGTACAGCTGAAGGTATAAAACTCACTGGTAATAGTAAGTACACAGAAAAACAGAATATTTTATAAAACTATAAGTTTGCTGTGGAAACTACTTTTATCCTAAGTATTAACAGAAAGACTAACTGATGAACCAATCGAAACTCATAATTATTCTGGACATTGTACAATAAGCTATAAATAGAAATTACAAAAATTAAAAATTTGGGGTACAAAGTTAAGACATTGAGTTTTTATTAGTTTTCTTTTTACTTGTTTGTGGGCTTTTTTTTTTTTTTACCATAAAAAGTGTTAAATTGTTATCAGGTTAAAATAATGGGTTAGACGGTAGTATTTGCAAGCCTTTGGTTTGATGTTACCATCAAACCAAAAATCATACAATGGATACATAAAAAATAAAAAGCAAGAAACTATATCATATCACCAAAGAAAACCACCTTTACTAAAGGAAGACAGAAATGAAAGAAAGAAGGAAAAGACCACAAAACAACCATAAAACAAATAACAAAAAGGCAAGAGTAAGTCCTTACTTATCAATAATATTGAATATAAATGGACTAAACTCTACAATCAAAAGACACTGGCTGGATGAATGAATAAAAACACAAGACCCATTTATCTGTTATCTGCAATGAACCCACTTCACCTATAAAGACACACATGGACTGAAAATAAAGGGATAGAAAAAAACACTACATGCCAATGGAAACCAAAAATGATCAGGAATCACTATGCATAGACAAAATAGATTTTGAGACAAAAATAAGAAAAGACAAAGAAGGTCACTATATTATAATAAAGGGGTCAATTCATCAAGAGAATATAACAATTTAATGTAAATATGCATGCATCCAAGACTGGAAAACTTAGATGTATAAAGCAAATATTATTGGAGCTAAAAAGAGAGATAGGCCCCAATACAATAATACCTGGAGACTTCAACACCCTACTTTCATCATTGGACAGATACTCCAAACAGTAAATCAAGAAAGAAAATCAGACTTGAACTGCACTATAGACCAAATGGATCTAATAGATATTACCAGAACATTTCATCCAATGGCTGCAGAATACACATCCTTTTCATCAGCACATAGACGATTCTCAAGCAGAGACTATATGTTAGGTCACAAAACAAGTCTTAGAACATTCAAAAAATTGAAATAATATCAAGCATCTTCTTTGACCACATGGAATAAAACTAGATATCAATAAAAAAGATGAATCTTGGAAACTATACAAACACATGGAAATTAAACAATATGCTCCCAAATGACTGGAGGATCAATTAAGTAATTAAGAAGAAAATTGAGAAATTTATTGAAACAAATAATAATAAAAACACAACATACCAAAACCTATGGGATACAACAAAAGCAGTACTAACAGGGAAGCTTATAGCTATAAGTGCCTACATCAAAAAAGAAAAAAAAAACTTCAAATAATTAATTTAACAATGCATCTTAAGGAACTAGAAAAGCAAGGGCAAACCAAACCCAGAATTAATAGAAGAAAATAAATAATGAAGTTCAGATCAGAAACAAATAAAACTGAAATGCAAAAAAAAATACAAAAGATCAATGGAACAAAAAGTTGAGTTTTTTGAAAAGTTAAACAAAATTGACAAACCTTTAGCCAGACTAAGAAAAAAAGAGAGATGATCCAGATAAATAAAATTAGAAATGAAAAAGGAGTCATTACAACTGATACTGCAGAAATTCAAAGGATCTTTAGTGGCTATTATGAGCAACTATATGTCAATAAATTGGAAAATCTAAAAGAAATGGACAAATTCCTAGACACATACAACCTACCAAGATTGAGCCAGGAAGAAATCCGAAACCTAAACAGACCAATAACGTAACGAGATCAAAGCCATCATCAAAAGGCTCCTAGTAAAGAAAAGTCCAGGACCCAATGGCTTCACTGCTGAATTCTACCATACATTAAAACAACTAATATCAACCCTACTCAAACTATTCTGAAAAACACAGGAGGAAATACTTCCAAACTCATTCTACGAGGCCAGTGTTACCCTCACACCAAAAACAAGGACACATAAAAAAATACAAACAAAAAACACTACAGGCCAATATCTCTGATGAATATCGATGCAAAAACCCTCAACAAATTACTAGTCAACAGAATTCAACAATACATTTGAAAGTTATTTATCATGACCAAGTGAGAGTTATCTCTGGTGTGAAAAAATGGTTCAACATATGCAAATCAATCGGGGGACACATCACATATGAATGAAGAATAAAACTACAATGATCATTTCAATGAATGGTGAAAAAGCATTTGATAAAATTTAACATCCCTTCATGATAAAACCCCTCAAACAACTGGGAATATAAGGAACATACCTCAACATAATAAAAGCCATATATGACAGACCCACAGTGAGTATCGTACTGAATGGGGAAAAACTGAAAGTCTTTCCTCTAACATCTGAAACACAACCAAGATGTCCACTATCATCACTGTTATTCAACACAGTACTGGAAGTCTTAGCTAGAGCAACCAGACAAGAGAAAGATAAAAAAAGCATTCAAATTAGAAAGAGAAAAGCCAAATGATTCTTGTTTGCAGATGATATGATCTTATATTTAGAAAAAACTGAAGATTCCACATGAAAAAACTATTAGAACTGACAAATTGAGTAAAGTTGCAGTACACAAAATCATATGCAAAAATCAGTAGCATTTCTATATGCTAACAGTAGACAATGTAAAAAAGAAATCAAGAAAGTAATCACATTTAAAATAGCCACAAATAAAATTAATTATCTAGGAATTAACCAAAGAAGTGAAATATCTCTATAATAAAAACTATAAAATAGTGATGAAAGAAATTGGAAAGGACACCAAAAAAAGAACAATAGTCAATGTTCATGGATTGGAAGAATCAATATTATCGAAATGTTCATACTACCCAAAGCAATCTGCAGATATAATGAAATGCCTATCAAAATACCAATAATATTCTTCACAGAAATAGAAAAAAAATCCTAACATTCATCTGGGCCCACAAGAGACCCAGAATAGCCAAAGCTATCCTAAGCAAAAAGAACACAATTGGAGGAATCACATTTCCTGACTTCAAAATAGCCTACAGAGCTAAAGTAACCAAACAGCCTGATACTGGCATCAAAACAGAAACATAAACCAGTGGAACAGAATGAAAAACCCAGAACGAAATCCACACACCTGCAGTGAACTCACTTTCGACAAAGGTGCCAAAAAAATATACTGGGGAAAAGGCAGCCTCTTTAATATATGGTGCTGGAAATACTGGATATCCATAGCCAAAAGAATAAAACTAGACCCCTATCCCTAGCCATGTACAAAATCAAATCAAAATCGACCAAAGACTTAAATATAATACCTCCAACTATGAATCTACTACAGTAAAACATTGGAAAAATCCCTCAGGACATTGGTCTGGGAAAAAATTTCTTGAACACAAGCACAGGCAACCAAAGCACAAATGGACAAATGGAATCACATCAAGTTTAAAAGCTTCTTCACAGCAAAGGAAACAATAAATAATGTGAAGAAACAACCCACAGAAGGAGAGAAAATATTTGCAAACTACCCATCTGACAAGGTATTAATACTCAGAATATATAAGAAGCTCAAACAACTCTATAGGAAAAAAAATCTAATAATCTGATCAAAAGATGGGCAAAATATTTGAATAGACATTTTTCAAAAGAAGACATACAAATGGCAAACAGGCATGTGAAAATGTGCTCAACATCATTGATCATCAAATAAATTTAAATAAAAACTACAATGAGATATCACTTTACTGCAGTTAAAATGGCTTAGACCCAAATGACAGGCAATAACAAATGCTGGTGAGGATGTGGAGAAAAGGAAACACTGTTGCTGGAGATGTAAATTAGTTAAAACCACTATGGAAAACAATTTGGGGGCTCCTCGATAAACTAAAAATGGAGCTACCATATTATCCATAAATCCCACTGCTAGGTATATCCCCAAATGAAAGGAAATCAGTAAATAAAAAATATATCTGCTCTCCTGTGTTTGCTGCAGCACTGTTCATAATAGCCAAGATGCTGAAGCAACCAAAGTATCCATCAACAGATGAATATATAAAGAAAATGTGTGATACGGTTTGGCTGTGTCCCCACCCAAATTTCATCTTGAATTGAGTTCCCATAACCCCCATGTGTGGTGGGAGTGACCCCATGGGAGGTAATTGAATCATGGGGGCGGTTTTCTCCATGCTATTCTCATGATAGTAAGTTCTCACAAGATCTGATGGTTGTATAAGGGGTCTCCCCCTTTGCTGGGCTCTCATTCTTCTCCTTCCTGCCACCATGTGAAGAAGGACATGTTTTCCTCCCCTTCTGCCATGATCATAATTTTCCTGAGGTTTCCCCAGCCATGCCCAACTGTGAGTCAATTAAACCTCTTTCCTTTAGAAATTACCCAGTCTCAGGTTATGTTTTTATTAGCAGCATGAGAATGGACGTATACAATATGGTACATATACACAATGGAGTACTATTCAGCCATAAAAATAAATGAGATCCTGTCATTTGCAACAACATGGATGGAACTGGAGACAATTATGTTAAGAGAAATTAGCCAGGCAGAGAAAAAGAAATAACACATATTTTAACATATTTGTGGGATTTAAAATTCAAAACACTTGAATGATGGATACAGAGAGTAGAAGGATGGTTACCAGAGGCTGGTAATGGTAGTGGTGGGGGACGTGGGGAGGTGAGGATGGTTAATGGGGACAAAAACTGGTGGAAAATGATGAATTAAACCTACCATTTGATAGCAAATCTGGGTGACTATAGTCAATAATAATTGTACATTTAAAAAATAACTGATACCAATGTAATTGGATTTTTTCTAACCCCAAAAATAAATGCTTGAAGGGATGTGTACTCTATTCTTCCTGATCTGCTTATTTCACATTGCATGCCTGTATAAAAACATTTCATGTACCCCAAAAATATATACACTTACTATGTACTCCACTTACTATATACCCACAAAAATTAAAATTTAAAAAAGTTATAGCAGAAAAAAAGCCAAAAAACTCCTTGAACATTCCATGCAGATGGTTCCCAAGCCCACCTCAATGGGAAAGGAGAGTTTCTACAGCATTGGACTTTTTAATAATGAAATTGAACCCAGAAATCTGTGTTTCAATTCTGTTGAAACTTTCTCAGCTTCAGATAGTCAAGTGTAGAGGAAACACATATGAACCTTCTGTAATTTGCAGAGCTTTAGGGGTTGGTGTTCTAAACTCAGTTTTCACTCTTTATTAAACTTTCCCTCATTGTTTCGTCAATAGGCACTGGGTACATACTGTCTGTTATTATTAATGATTTTTTTATCGGATGACATACCTTTCCAATTAGGCTGCCAACTCTTTGAAGGCAGGGATCCTATTAATCACATTTATTTCTCCTTTATGGTATCTGGTATGGCAACTTACTGTTTCAGTTAGGTCTCTTTTGTTTGCAAGGAGAAAGACCCAATAATTCTAGCTCAATTAAAAGGGGGCAATGGGTGGGTTGAAGATAAACAGGAATCCCAAAGAAAGTGAAGGGCACAAAGTATTTATATCCAGGTTGGCAGGAACTGGAGCTTGGATAGGAGTAAAGAAGTTACAAGTGCTAACTCTGGAGTTAGGCCACCTGTGTTCAAATCCTGGTTTTGCTGCTTACTAGCTGTGTGACCTTATGCAAGTCACTAACAAATTGGTGTTTCAATTTACTCATCCATCAAATAAGAATAATAATTATACCTACATCATAGTAAGTGTGTGAAGCCCAAATAAATTAATATATGTAAACAGCTAAGAAAAGTGGCTGGCACATAATGAGTGTTTTATAAATCTTAACTATTATTATTATCAAGTGCCAAGGTGTAGGTGTAGTTCTCCCTCACTCGCTTGCTCTCACTCTCTCTCTCCTCTCTTTCTCCCACCCTTTCTCTTGAGTTTTATAGTATCTTCTTTTTTGACATCTTCCTTCATCTATGGGTTTCCACAGTTCTCTCTCTGTGAATCATTTTCCTCTTCCCCTACTCTATATTATTACTGCTGTCTCAAAATTTCAGCTTGAATGCTGTCCTTTAGCTTAGTATAGTTCAAAGCCATGCCCGTGTGTTGTAGCAATTAAGAGCACCGACTCTAGAGCCAGACTGCATGGGTTTCAATCTCAGCTCTGCCACTCACTACCTGTGTGGCCCTGAGTAAATTACTTAGTTTTCTGTTATTTCATCTCCTCATTTGAGGAGATTTATGTGATTTTATCTCCTCATTTGAGGATTGTCTCCTCCTTAAATTAGTGATGATAATAATAGAATCTACCTCGTAGACTGTTGTGAGGATTAAATGAGATAAGACTTTACCTAGTAGATACAGAAAGTACGACATGAGCATTTGTCATCATTATTATGGCAGTTCTCAAAGCATTTCTTGGCTTCTGTTCCTGCTGCTAACTGCTTCAGAGCAGAGTTTCTTTGGATTAGGTCATCTTTTCTATGCTGGGATTCATGGGTCACAAATTGATGCCAAACCTAGGAATAGAATCCCCTTGCTTAGGTACCCATGTATGGTCCAGTTATGGGCAGGGCGATGGGGTCAAAGAATATAAAACATTGCTGGGATAGCAAGGGTGAGAAGTTTATATTTCCTTTAGAGTGTGAACAGTTAAATGCTGTAGATATATCTAATACACTTGCATAGAGTTCCCAATAAATATTGCTGATGCTAAATAAGCTGGATGAATAATGCAGATATACATTAGATTGAACATGTATCAGGTCCAGAGCTCTCCTTGGAAATATGTTTGAAACTAAATCCTAGAACCACAGAATGTCAAAATTGGCTAGAGTCTTAAAGAGATCTCCTAAATGCAACCTTTCCTCATTTCTACCATCTTTTCCCTATGTTTTACAGCTTGAATAACTGAACCCCTGAGACTAAACATGACAGCTCAAATCATACATTGATTTATCAAGAAATTTTAGTTATGCCAGAATTATTGCTATACCATTAATTGACAATTTAATGCAAGTACTTCTATAAAACCATTTATCCCATATCTCAAATCATACTTCCCACCTAATTTTGTCAGTCCTATGTCCAATACTTAAGCAAATGTCTACCTTTATTTAGGTTCCCATACTCCTTCATATTGGTTTCTACCTAAAGATAGTACCTCATAATATAATATTTTTTAAAGAGTCTTCCAACCTGACCCCTGCCATGTCAAGGAACTACAGCCAGAAATATTGGAAGAGCCAAGTTATGACATAATCTCATCCATAATTTAACTTCAATGCATAAGGCACCTGTGTATTATATATTGTTAAATCTACCAAAATGATTAAAAAATTAAAGGAAAATGTAAAATATTTATTTAATAAAAAGGACGACATTTCAACAAAAGGTTCTACCTTTGAGGTTTTGTTATTTCATCCTTCACCTGATTAGATATATTATAGCACTTAATCTTATTTCCTTATTCTTCACGTATTATCATCTGTAAACTTGTGACACTGAAGATAACATTAAACCCAAAAAATTCACATAACCATAATAATGGATAAAGGTAAATATAATAAACTCTCCTTCAATCAAAGCCCTTCAGTTCCCTCAAACACCCTGTGCATATCTGCCTCTACATCTTTCTCTATCTTAATGCACAAATTCCTTTTTCCCTGATCAACATTTCTTCTGATCTGAATTAACAAATCTTCTCATTATTTGAAAGAGGAAAGCTATAGCATCCATTAATGAATAACTTTCAAATAATTTTGTCTTCAATAAAATACCCAATACATTAAAATAATACTAATGTAAACAAGTCTGTCTGTGATATATTCACATAAACAAACTCCTTGGCTTTATTTTTAAAGGGACTACAAAACGGCTTGAACCCATCATTCTAAGCTTCTCATGCAACACTGTCCTCCATGAATCTGTCACTCAAGTTGGAAAAGCTTACTTGTTTCTCTGTTAAAATGCCTTGCACATTTCAGCCTCCCTAATGATACTCACTTACAATGACATCCCTGCTCCTCACTGAGGATTTTAACCATCTAAATCCTACTGGTTGTCATAGGAGTTTGGCAAAGTACGAAAACCATGTGAATTGGCTACTACACAGAAAGGCTTCATAGAGGAGAAGAGGCATTAAATGAGCCTTGAAGCCAAAGTAAGGTTTGAAGAAATAGAGAGTAGAGGAAAAAGCATTTGGTTTGGGCATTAAGATAGACAAAGTTGTGGGAGTAGAAATGCACAACAATGGGCCAGGCACGGTGGCTCACGCCTATAATCCCAGCATGTTGTGAGGCTGAGGAGTGTGGATCACCTGAGGCCAGGAGTTCGAGACCAGCCTGGCCAACATGGTGAAACCCCATCTCTACTTAAAATACATAAATTAACCAGGCGTGGTGGTGGGTGCCTGTAATCCCAGCTACTCGGGAGGTTGAGGCAGGAGAATCACTTGAACTCAGGAGGCGGAGTTTGCAGTGAGCTGAGATGGCACCACTGCACTCTAGCCTGGGTGACAATAGTGAAATTCTGTTTCAAAAAAAAAAAAGAAGAAAGAAAAGAGAGAGAGGCAGGGAGGGAGGGAGAGAGGGAGGAAGGAAGGAAGGAAGGAAGGAAGGAAGGAAGGAAGGAAGGAAGGAAGGAAGGAAGGAAGGGAGGGGGAATGTTTGGGGGATGAAGAAATCAGTTTTGCTAGTGAGAAAAAAATGAGGGTCTAAATCAAACAAATGTATCAATTATGTAAATCCTGCCTTCTTCCACAAGCTGTCTGAGGCAGGAGAGAACATTGGAGATAGAAAAGAAATTATGGATCTGAGCAATAGGAGGAGGGCGAATCAATGAAAGTTTCAGGGTTTTAAGCCTGTAAGTACAGTGATTATATTTTCACATTAGAAAGATTGCTATGGCAACAGTGTAGAGAATGCAGTGGTTGGAAGCAAAGTGATTAGTTAGGAGACATTGTAGCATTTCAGGCATGAGTTGATGAGGGCTCAGCCTTGACTGGGGTAGTGAAAGTGACAGGGAGAAGAAAATGCAAGTAAGAAAATGTGCAAGAAAACTGGAAGAATAAGATGTCACTGATGAAAACAAGAAAGTTTCAAGAGAGAACCAATCTGAGGGATAATAAAGAGCTAAGATTTGGTCAATGTATAAAGGTTATAGCACACGTGTGTGTTTGTGTGTGTGTGTGTAATATGATTTTTTCATAAGATACACTAGATACATATTAAATTGTATAAATCCTAACTTCAAAAGAGACTGGTAGAAGGAGATTCAGGAAGAGGGAAGGGAAGAACTGGGAGAGGTAGTTTACCATCTATCAAGATATAAAAATGTAGCATCCCATTTTTCACCAGCACAAAACCACCAGCTTTTTAGACATGTTAAGATTTAGATGACAACAGGACCTCAGAATGAAAATTTTCTGGAGATGGTTTGAGAAACTGTATTGGAGCTCAATTAAGAGGTTCGGACTGTAGATAGATTTCAGAGTTATTTCTATGGGGAATAATTAAAGCCTTGAGTCTTCACAAGAGAAAGCACAGGGGATGAAGAATGAGTTTGGTGAATTGCCTGTACTTAAGGGTGAGGAAGAAAAAGATGAACGAGTCATTGGAAAGATTGAGGTACACACCATTGACCCCAAATCAACCAAATACTTTCAAGAAAGGGAGGTCAACCAGCAGTGTTTGTTAAATGCTGAAGAAGGTTCCTGATTTGCTTGGGTTTGAGCATTAGGGCTGTTGATTAGGAGATAATTGATGGCCTTTGAGTTCACTAATTCTATAAAGCCACAGGAAATAAAGATGAAATGCAGTGTGTCAGGAGACAGAAAGAGCTATGGAAGGTAACTCTAGGAGACTGACAGGGTTAAGTAAAGGAGCTGTTTCCCCAATCCAAAAAGTGGATGAGGCCCCGTGAAAACTCCATTAATTAGCATTGCATCTTGTTGCAAAAAGAATCTAATTATTTTCACTTAAAATTGTTTACATAATGCAAATATCTGAATTTATTGTAACATATTTGAAAAGTTCACTGATATAAATTGAAAAATAAATGTCAATTTGTTCTATTACAATAGGTTAAGTCAAAATAACCTTAATTAAGCTCACATGTATTTCAAGGAACTGGCAGTAAATTATTTATGAATGGTCTATTGGGCAGCTATATAATAGCATGCATCTTTGTGTCTATGTGTGTATACATGTGTACGTGTGAACATGCATGTGTGTGTACCCTCAAAATATAAATTGTTAAATGCCAAATTCAAATTTCACCTCTTTCATAGATCTTTCATTGATCACCCCAGTCTGCGTTCTTGCAACCGCTAAGCTGACATCTGTATGTTTTATTTAGCTTTTATATTAACTGCCTTATTATATCTCTTTTGATGTTTTCTGAAACAGCCCTCTAAATGTTGCTTTTGAGATTTTATTCAGTTGTCCTGTCTCCCCCTCCCCTCCATTAATTTGTAAGATTCTAAGACAAGAGCTCTTATTTTATTAATCTTTGTGTTCTTCATTTAGCATAAGTTTTGCACATAGTAGAAAATTAGTAATTATTTATTGATTTCACCATTTATTGTTTAAATAGCCTGAAATTTTGCACATAAGTTCCATGTATTTCCATATTATTTGTTCATGTAGTGCCATCATTTTATACAGTAAACTAATATTGAACAGAAGTGATTTGTAGCCTTCATGCTCTTTTACATTTTAACTTACTCTATATTTGAAAGGTAGTAGACTTTGGAAGCCCTGAATCATTATTGATCTTTTTGGACAGTATTCTCTTTGTGTTTTCTGGCATCTTTTATCCTTCATCTGTTACAGTAATTTTACTCTTAGCTTCTAAATATGCATCAATGATTCAGTCAACATTTCTGGTTCTCCACTGAGGTCTAAGTCGTTTTCAATCTGCTCCACTCACGTACAGATAATTTTTCCAAGTTAGTTAGAAAGGAACACAGACGAAATGGAGTGCCCAATGTCATTAGACTTTACAAGCCAAGGAATTATGCATTTGGGAGAATAGCTACAAATCCAAGGATCGATCTTGTATCTCCTCCCCGCACCACACATGTGTGTACCTAAAACATAGGTGCAGTTTCATCACAAGGACCTAGGATGAGGGATTCTGAGAGGTTGGCAAAGGAAGGATGGAAAAAATAAATGAGAGAAGAAGTAGCAAGTAAAGCAGAATTCAAATGGCAAGGAAAGAATTCAAGACAAGAAGGAAAAAGAAGGAGAAATCTTGTCTTTTTAATGTTGAATACTTATTAGGCATGTGTTCTACTTTTATATGAAGCTCCCATTGTTAGGAAAGGAATCAACTAGGAGAAAACGTTATTCTTCCCTCTACCTAAAAAACAGTTTTCTAATATACCCATTTCAATAAAAAATGGAACATTAAATATGATCAACTCATCTCTCCTATAATATAACTATCTACTGGTAGTTACAACACAAGAATACCATAGTACTAGTTCTCACAAGGGGTCACAATGACTTCCACTGGGCGGTTACTATATACCTAACAGGACACATTATACTCTGGCTATCCCTCTCGGGACCTCAAAGTACCCTTTATAAAATGAAATGTTTATACTCAATAAGGACTAAGGTGTTTCAATTTCTATCAATCCCTTGGTTGATGGTGTTTGTTGGTATTCTTCCCCAATCCTATTACTTTTTAAACATTGACACAATATGATAGCATGGAAAGAACACCAGATTTGTCCTCAGAGGAGCTCAGTTCCTATCTTAGCACTGCTGTTAAATGATCTTCAGAAGATAACATCATATTGCTGCACCCAATAAGTAAGAGAGAGGAGACATTTCAACTAAGTATATTTCATTTTTTAATGTTTTTAATCACTCATTTTTTTTAACTTTTAAGTTCAGGGGTCCATGTGCAGGTTTGTTACATAGGTAAACTTGCATCCTGGGGGTTTGTTTTACAGATTATTTCATCATCCAGGTGTTTAGCCTATTACATTAGTTATTTTTCCTGATGCTCTCCCCGCTCCAAAAGGCCCCAGTGTATGTTGTTCTCTGGGTGCACTTGTGCTCTCATCATTTAGCTCCCACTTATAAGTGAGAACATGCGGTATTTGGTTTTCTGTTCCTGTGATAGTTTGCTAAGGCCTCCAAGTCCACAGTGGTTCCTGCTAAGAACATGACTTTGTTTAAAAAAAAAAAAACCTTATATTTTAAGTTCAGGGGTACAAGTGCAGGTTTTTTTTTACATAAGTAAACTTATGTCTTGGGTTTTTTTTTGTACTGATTATTTTATCTCCCAGGTATTAAGCCTAGAGAAGGGAGAGGATCAATAAAAATATCTAATAGATCTCCTTCTTTTTTATGGCTGCATAGTATTCCTTGGTGTATATATACCACATTTTCTTTATCCAGTCTATCATCAGTGGACATTTAGGTTGATTCCATGTCTTTGCTGTTATTAATAGTGTTGCAATAAATATACACATGCATGTAACTTTAAAATATAGTGATTTATATTCCTTTGGTTATATACCCAGTAATGGGATTGCTGATTCAAATTGTATTTATGTCTTTTTATTATCTTTTTTTAAATTTCAGTAGTTTTGGGAGAGCATGTGGTGTTTGGTTACATGAGTAAGTTCTTTAGTCATGCTTTCTGAGAGTTTGGTGCACCCATCACCTGAGTAGTGTACACTGTTCCCAGTGTGTAGTCTTTTATCCCTCACCCACCTCCCACCATTCACCCTTAGTCCCCAAAGTCCATTGTAGCATTCTTATGCCTTTGTGTCCTCATAGCTTAGCTCACTATTATAAGTGAGAACATACCATGTTTGGTTTTCCATTCCTGAGTTACTTCACTAAGAATAATGGTCTCCAACTCCATCCAGGTTGCTGCAAATGCCATTGTTTTATTCTTGTTTATGGCTGAGTAGTATTCATATATATATACACACACACACACATATTCTTTATCCACTTGTTGATTGATGGGCATTTGAACTGGTTCCATATGTTTGCAATCGCGAATTGTGCTGCTACAAACGTGCATGTGCAAGTTATTTTTCATATAATAACTTCTTTTTTCTCTAGGTAGATACCCGGTAGTGGGATTGCTGGATCAAATGGTAGATCTACTTTTCATTATTTAAGGAATCTCCATACAGTTTTCCGTAGTGGCTGTACTAGTTTACATTTCCACTAGCAGTGCAAAGGTGTTCCTTTTTCACCACATCCATGCCAACATGTATTTTTCTTTTATTTTTAAAATATGGCCATTCTTGCAGGAGTAAAGTGGTATCACATTGTGGTTTTCATTTACATTTCCCTGATCATTATTGATGTTGAGCATTTTTTTAATGTTTGTTGGCCATTTGTATATCTTCTTTTGAGAGTTGTCTATTCATGTCCTTAGCCCACTTTTTGATGGGTTGTTTTTTCTTGCTGATTTGAGTTCCTTATAGATTCTGGATATTAGTCCTTTGTCAGATGCATAGTTTGCAAAAATTTTCTCCCAATCTGTGTGTGGTCTGTATCATTTTGCTGTGCAGAAGCTTTTTAGTTCAATTAAGTCCTATCTATTTATCTTTGCTTTTGTTGCATTTGCTTTTGGGTTCTTGGTCATGAAGTCTTTGCCCAAGCCAATGTCTAGAAGAGTTTTTCTGATGTTATCATGTAGAATTTTTATTATTTCAAGTCTTAGATTTAAGTCTTTGACCCATCCTAAGTTGATTTTTACATAAGACAAGAGATGAGGATCTAGTTTTATTCTACATATGGCTTGCTAATTATCCCAGCACCATTTGTTGAATAGAGTTTTTTTTACCCACTTTATGTTTTTGTTTGCTTTGTCAAAGATCTGTTGGCTATTAACATTTGGCTTTATTTCTGGGCCATCTATTCTGTTCCATTGATCTATGTGCCTATTTTTTATATCAGTACCATGCTGTTTTGGTGACACTAGCTTTATAATATAGTATAAAGTCCGGTAATGTGATGCTTCCAGATTTGTTCTTTTTGCTTACTCTTGCTTTGGGATGTGGGATCTTTTTTGGTTCCATATGAATTTTAAGGTTTTTTTTTCTAGTTCTGTGAAGAATAATGACAGTATTTTGATGGGAGTTGTATTAAATTTGTAGACTGCTTTTGGTAGTATGATCATTTTCACAATATTGATTCTTCCCATCCATGAGCATGGGCTCTGTTTTCATTTGTTTGTGTTGTTGGTTTTCTTACAGGAGGGTTTTGTAGTTTTCCTTGTAGAGGTCTTTCACCTCCTTGGCTAGGTATATTCCTAAGTATTGTATTGTATTGTATTGTATTGTATTGTATTGTATTGTATTGTATTGTATTGTATTGTATTGTATTGTAATCTTTGCAGGTACTGTGAAAGGGGTTGAGTTCTTGATTTGATTCTCAGCTTGGTTGCTGTTGGTGTATAACGGTGCTACTAATTTGTATACATTGATTTTGTACCCTGAAACTTTACTGAATTTATTTGTCAGATCTAGGAGCTTTTTGGATGAGTCTTTAGGGTTTTCTAGGTATATCATTATGTCATTGGTGAACAGTGACAGTTTGACTTCGTCTTTACTAATTTGGATGTCCTTTCTTTATTTCTCTTGTCTCATTGCTCTGGCTATGACTTCCAGTACTATGTTAAATAGAAGTGGTGAGAGTGGGCATTCTTTTCTTGTTCCAGTTCTCAAGGGGAATGCTTTCAACACTTCTCCGTTCAGTATAATATTGGCTGTGGTTTTGTCATAGATGGCTTTTATTACTTTAGATATGTTAATTCTATACCGAATTTGCTGAGGGTTTTAATCATAAAGAGATGCTGGTTTTGTCGAATGCTTTTTCTGCATCTATTGAGATGGTCATACTGTTTCTGTTCTTAATTATGTTTATGTGGTGTATCACATTTATTGACTTGTGTTTTTAAACAATTCCTTCATCCCTGGTATAAACCCACTTGATCATGGTGGATTATCTTTTTTAACATGCTGTTGGATTTGGTTAGCTAGTGTTTTGTTGAGGATTTTTGCATCTATGTTCATTAGGGATACTGGTCTCTAGTTTTCTCTTTTTGTTATGTCCTTTACTGATTTTGGTATTAGAGTGATAGTGGTTTCATAAAATTATTTAGAGAGGATTCCCTCTTTATTTTATGGAATAGTTTTAATAGGTTGGGTACCAATTCTTTGAATGCCTAATAGAATTCATCTTGTCCTGGAGTTTTTTCATTGGCAATTTTTTAGTTAACATTTCAATCTCACTGCTTGTTACTGGTCTGTTAAGAATTTCTATTTCTTCCTGACTTAATCTAGAAGGGTTGTATATTTCCAGGAATGTATTCATATCCTCTAGGTTTTCTAGTTTGTGTGTGTAAAGGTGTTGATAGTAGCCTTGAATGATTTTTTTTTTTATATTTCTGTGGTTCTAATACCTCCTGTTTCATTTCTAATTGAGCTTACTTGGATCTATTCTGTTATTTTCTTCGTTACTCTCACTAACGGTCTATCAATTTTGTTTGTCTTTTCAAATAACTAACTTTTGTTGTATTTATTTTTTGTATTTTTTTGTTTCAATTTGATTTAGTTCTGCTCTATTTTGTTCTTTCTTTTCTTCTGCTGGGTTTGGGCTTGGTTTGTTCTTTTTTCTCTAGTTCCTTGAGGTGTGACCTTAGATTGTCTATTTGTGCTCTTTCAGATTTTTGATGTCGGCATTTAATGCTATAGTCTTTCCTCTTAGCACCACTTTTGTTCTATCCTAGAAGTATTGATAGGTGGTATCACTACTGTCATTCAGTTCAAATAATTTTTTCATTTCCATCTTGATTTCATTGTTGACCCAAAGATCATTCAAGAACAGATTATTTCATTTCTACTTATTTGCATGGTTTTGAGAGTTCCTTTTGGAGTTGATTTCCACTGTGGTCTGAGAGAGTACATGATATAATTTTGATTTTCTTAAATTTATTGAGACTTGTTTTGTGGCTTATTATATGGTCTGTCTTGGAGAATGTTTCATATGCTGATGAATAGAATGTATATTCTGCAGTTGTTGGATAGGATGTTCTGTAAATATCTGTTAAGTCCATTTGTTCTAGGGTATAGTTTAAGTCTATTGTTTGTTTGTTTACTTTCTGTCTTGATGACTTATCTAGTGCTGTTAGTGGAGCATTAAAGTCCTCCACTGTAATTATCTTGCCATTTATCTCATTTCCTAGGTCTAGTGGTAAATGTCTTATAAATTTGGGAGCTTCAGTGTTAGGTATATATATATTTAGGATTGTGATATTTTCCTCTGGGACTAGTCCTTTTATCATTATATAGTGTCCTTCTTTGTGTTACTTAACTGTTATTGCTTTAAAGTCTGTTTTGTCTGTTATAAGAATAGCTATTCCACTTGCATGGAGTATCTTTTTCGACCTCTTTACCTTAAGTTTGTCTGAGTCCTTATGTGATAAATAACTCTCTTGAAGACAGCAGATACTTAGTGAATTCTTATCTATTCTGCCATCCTATATCTTTTAAGTGGAGCATTTAGGCCATTTGTATTCAATGTTAGTATTGAGATGTGAGGTACTATTCTATTCATCACGCTAGTTGTTGCCTGAATATCTTGTTTTGTTTTCATTATGTTATTGCTTTACAGGCCCCATGAGAGTTATGCTTTAAGGAGGTTCTATTTTGGTGTATTTCAAGGGTTTGTTTGAAGATTTATAACTCCTTTCCATGGTTTCTGGAGTGCTGGCTTTGTAGGGGCAAATTCTCTCAGCATTTGTTTGTCTGAAAAAGACTACTTTTCCTTTGTTTATGATTTATTATGTTTACTTTCACTGGATACAAAATTCTTGGCTAATAATTATTCTGTTTATAGAGGCTAAAAATAAAACCGCAATTCCTTTTAGCTTGTACGGTTTCTGCTGAGGCATCTTCTGTTGATCTGATAAGTTTTCCTACGTAGGTTACCTGATGCTTTTGCAACACAGCTCTTAAGATTCTTTCCTTCATTTTCACTTTAGATAACCTGATGACTATATGTCTAGGTGATGATCTTTTACAATGAATTTCTGGGGTGTTCTTTGAGCTTCTTTTATTTGGATGCCCAGATCTCTAGCAAGGCCAGGGAAGTTTTTCTTGATTTTTTCCTCAAATAAGTTTTCCAAACTTTTAGATTTCTCTTCTTCCTCAGGAACACCAATTATTCTTAGGTTTGATTATTTAACATAATCCCAAACTTCTTGGTGGCTTTTTAATTATTTTTTTCTTTATCTTTGTCAGACTGGATTAATTAGAAAGCTTTGTCTTTGAGCTCTGAAGTTCTTCTACTTGTTTGATTATATTGTTGAAACTTTTCAGTGTATTTTGCATTTCCCTAGGTGCATCTTTCATTTCTAGAAGTTGTCACTTTTTTTATTTATGATATTGAATTCTTTGGAGATTTTTCATCTATATCCTGTATTTTTTTTAATTTAAGTTGGTTTTCACCTATCTCTTTTGCCTCCTTGAGTAGCTTAATTGTCAATGTTCTGAATTCTTTTTTCTAACAATTCATAGATTTCCTCTTGGTTTGGATCCATGTCTGGTTAGCTAGTGTGATCTTTTGGGGATGTTACAGAAACTTGTTTTTCTGGTCTATTCTTTTTTTGGTAGACTAGGTCACAGGAAAAATCTAGAACTCAAGAGCTGCTGTTCAGATTCTTTTGGACCATGGGGACAAAAGATTCATGATGTGGTGCTCTCCCCCTTCCCCTGGGAATAGGGCCTCCTGAGAGCTGGACTGCAGTGTTTGTTATTGCTCTTCCGAGTCTAGCCAGCCATTGGAGCTACTGGGCTACAGGTTTGTTCTGCAGAGTGTGTGCATATAATCCTGTGATGTGATTTGTCTTCAGGTATCTCAGCTGTGGATACCAGCACCTCCTTTGGTGGAGGTAGCAGGGGAGTGAAACAGACTCTGTGAGAGTCCTTGGTTGTAGTTTTGTTTATTGTGCAGGTTTTCTCAAATGCTGGTTATTCCAGCAGTGAAGTAGTCACGTGGGCAGACTCAGGACCTCTGTTTAGCCAGGATGTTACAAGCAGTGGAATTATCTGTTGTTTTCTCCTGACTTGGAGCAGGATTGTTCTGTTAGGCATTGCAGTAATGGCTTAAGTTGATTGGCCTCCGGCCAGGAGGTGGCACTTTGAAGAGAGCATAAACTGTGGTAGTATAGGGGGGATACAAGCTTGCTCTAAGTTTGCCTGAATAAGTATTTGGGTTTCTCAGGCTGTGGGTGAGGCCACAGAGCTCCCACGAGTTTATGTCTTTTGTCTTTGGCTACCAGAGCATCTAGAGAAAAACCATCAGGTAGGGGCAGGGTTAGGTCTGCCTGAGCTCAGACTCTCCTTGGGTGGGGCTTGCTAGGGCCACTGCTGGGGATGAGGTGTAGTTCTCAGGCCAGTAAAGTTATGTTCCAAGGGCGATTATAGCTGCCTCTGCTGCTTTGCACAGGTCACCAGGAAAGTGGGGAAAAGCTGGCAGTGACAGGCTTCACCAAGTTCTGTTGCAGCCAGCATGGATAGTCTCACTCCCGCTGTGCTCCCTCAACAGCCAACACAGATAACTTTAGATCCAGACCTAAAGTGCACAGGGCTGATATCTTGTCCCTGGCAACAAGCTTCCTGGCTGAGAAAGCAAGCAGGGCTTTCAGGCCCCATTCTAGTGCCATTTGATCTCTGTGCTCATATCTGTACTTCCTGTTCACCACACCACTACTCCCCCAGATTCTGCCTAGGAAAACTGGTGCTCCGTTGAAATTATTACAAAATTCAACTGGAAGTCTCTTTCTCCCTGTGGCCCTTCCCCAATTCTACTGGCTGCCCTCCCCAAGGACCCCTGTGATATAAAATTAGAAATGGCTTCCCTGGGTACCAGGAGTGCCTCCAGGGCTCTTCCTGCTGCTTCTCCTATTTTTATATTTTGCTTGCCTCTCTAAATTCATTTCAGCTCTAGGTTAGGTTAAATTTTTCTCTTGTGATCTGGATTTTAATGTTCCCCAGTGAGGATATGTGTTTGGAGGTGGACTTTCCTCCTCTCATACTTTGGGCACTCACAGTTTTTCAGCTATCTCATGGAGATTGCAGTGGCAAGCTGCTTCATTCAAAAGGTCTGTGAATTCTTTGTTTTCCTGGTATCTTTCTGCAGTGGCTCTTGAAGCAAAAACTCATGATGTGAGTCCACACATTGTTCTGTTCATCCAATTGGAAACTGCAAGTTAGTCCTGCCTCCTTTCTGCGTTTTTTGTTTTTTGTTTTTTTGGTATTTCTGTCTTTAGGTCCTTGAGGAATCACCACATTTTCTTCCACAATTGCTGAACTAATTTACACTCCCACCAAGAGTGCATAAGCATTCCCTTTTCACCACAACCTCACCAACATCTGTTATTTTTTGACGTTTTAGTAATAGCCATTCTTACTGGTATATGATGGTATCCCATTATGATTTTGATTTGCATTTCTCTAATGATCAGTGATGTTGAGATTGTTTTCATGTGATTGTTGACCAAATGTATGTCTTCTGAATCCTACTGAATTTTTTAGCTTGTATATTGACAGAACCACTTTATTGATTACCCAAGATTTCTACAATTCCCTATATCCAGTCAGTAACTAAGTCTTCCCAAATATCTCTTGCAAACACCTCCTTCTCACCTCCTAATATTTACTGACTCGCTTATGTTCTCATTACATTTTTGGACTATTGGAACAGCCTCTTAACTGGTGTCTCTGCCTCGAAGTTTAACCCTGTCAAGTTCTTCCCTTGCACTGTTGCCAGAGCAATCTTTCTAAAGAACATCTTGAAATACGTCATTCTAGTGCTCAAAATTCTTCAATGGCTCCCCATTGCATCCAATAAAATGTCCAAAGTGTTTATCCTTGCCATTCAGATCCATGCTACCATTCAACTAATGTATTCACTCTTTCCTGAGTGTGTCTTGCACTTTCTCACTTCCATACCTATATTCAATGCTGTTTCCCCTATAAGACACACCCTCTCTAGATTATTCCTTTTTGCTTATTGGACTCCATCCATCCTTTAAGGTTCAATTTACATTCTTACTGCTTCCATGAAGCTTTCTCTGATTTCTCAAATAAATATAATTTCTCCCTATCCTGTGCTCCCACAGCACTGCTTCTAAACCTCTCTAATCATGCTTATTACATTCTTCTGTGTATCAACTCATTCATGTCCATGATCTTGTGTCTCACTGGACTGTAATTTATTTAAGGACAGGGTTCCTGTTTTACTCACTCTACTGCTGCTCTGACACACTCAGTATAGCCTAATATAGGATCCTGCTGCTCTGCACATAATCAGAAAACAAAGAAGTTTAAAATGCATGGAGCCGACTCCAAATAAAGAACAGAAACAGTTTTAATACAAGTCAATGTACTAGAGCTGTCACAGATCAAATGAATTCTTACTCTCACCACTAAGAAGAGAGAAAAATAAGACATGTCAAATCTATACAAAAGGCAATGACCTGTAACCTGAGGATCCTAAAGACTTAGCTAATGCACTGGGAATTCAAGGGCAAGAAGCTTTATAAATTACAAGAGACCAGAAAAGTGAATAAATAAATGTAAACGTGAGTTTCACTCCCATAAAAATGAAGCAAGATGTGTCCTGATAGTTACTCCCTGATAGGTAAAATCCAGAAAAAAAGACAGCCTTTCAGGCCTAACACAAAATTAAATCACAAGTTATCAGAACTGTAGATACTAACCAAAAACACATTGTACTAAACAGATTAATCATTTCACCTTGGAACAAATTAGAGTAATTAACAAATGAAGGCCTTCATAAAGTATCCCTGGATTTAGGTAAAGCAATCAACAGGGCTTTCTGGTTTGACCTTGGGGACACAATTAGTTTCAGGGCTGATTGGCTGTGAGGGCCATATGTGTGCTTAGATGAATAAGAAGGGAAACATTCTGATAATGGTTTCAAGTCCCACAGTGTCAAATAACGGCCAGGATTTATGGCCCAACTTATGAAAAAAAAATACAAATCCTCAGATGCACAAAAGCATTTCTCTAAATCCCAATTTGGCCATATTAGTAGAAGATAACAACAAGCAAAGTTATAAAAAGGCACTATTGCCTAAAGCCAGTACTATGGAGTTGGCTGAGCATATATTCATTGGCCATGCACTGCTATTTTCTATTCCCTCTCTCATTTTGTGCTATCTCTCTCTTCTCCATAGCTCCCCAAGTGCCTTATACCTTCAAACTGCCCCATAATGACCCAGAATCTTTTATTATTACCATCCTCCCCAGCAGTCAGGGCCTTGGATTTCTCTCTTCCCCACTCAAAATTGCCTTGTCTTTCATTCACCACCTTACTTAGCCTACAACTGGCTCTCCAAGGAGAGGCTGAGAACTCACAACAGAATGAGTTAGCTACCTCTTCTAAGAATATCAGTATATTAGTGGATAGTGACTAAATCCAAAAGTGTGAACCTCCCATTTTCAGGCATATCAGCAAGTGAGGTGAATAATTTTTTCCTCTTAAAACAAGAGAACCTAAAATAAAGATATAAGTTCTAGTGCTGTGTCTCTTGCTCATTGACACCATGGCTTTGAAATGGTCACTTTGTTTCTATGAAATGTGGTTTTCCTCTCTGAAAAACTGAAGAGTTAGTGTTATAATAATCTGTACTCAATAACTCTCAGTATATTCACTACTCTACTTATTCAACCTCTGCATAAGACTGGCCCTAGTTGTCACCAATCACATTGACAGATGGAGAAACCTATATTTCTATTTCTTGCCACTGCTACCAAATATATTTGCACTCAACTCAATAGAACTAATTCCACCATAGTGGGCACTAAGTAAAATATTACTGATTAAAGTGATATAAGATTTCATCTGCACATAAGTGCAAAAGAGTAGCTGTTGAGTAATGAGTTTTTATTCTATAATGGGAAGAATACTGGACTTAAAGTCAAGCGACTGGGATACAAATAAGTCTACTACTTATTTGCTCTGTTATCAGTTATAGATAAGTTTCTTAACTTCTCAAACATCCATTTCTCTGGTTTGTAAAACAAAATGCCAAATATTCTTAATTTCTACATCTGGGGGCTACAGAAAGCATTAAGAAAATATATGTGAAGTCTGTGGCATAGGGTATGGAAAATAGCAGGGGTCCAGTTTACAATGCTCGCAGCTGGAAACTGTAATTGCTCAAGATTTCATCTAAAAAATAAATCTTGATGCAAATTGAATGTGCATAATCAAAATTAACAGGCTCATCTGGAAGGATGGATCCATGAATGAATATCCATAAGTGCATATTCTCCTCATAAAGTTACGAAAGAGAATAAGGAAAACTTTTTTTTTCTTGTGATCTCAGATTTTAAGAGTTTATTGACATGTTGTAAGAAATTAATAATTTACCTAAAAATGCTTTTTCAAAAGTTCATTGGAGAATTTCATTCTTGTTATTTTGCTGTCCTTATTATAATAAGGACTACAACTACATAGAAATGATTTGAAGTACTAGTTATGTTTTCACTGACAGCACTATGATCAGTGGAAAAAAAAAGATCCTGTTAAAATACCTAAGTATTACTTTTGTTTCTTTAATCATGGGCACTCTTTCTGTGTGTGCATGTTAAACCAGCTTAGCATTTGCGCATGCACATGTATGTATACCTTTTTATTCTAGGTGAGACAATAAGTCATTGATATATTAGTAACGGGGTCTTCAACTATGTCAATACTTCTGCCAATGCCAATTTTCATTACTAAAGTTAAATTTTATCGTATATTTCATTGACAAATGTTCGTTTTTTGTTTGTTTGCTTTAATAGAAGGAAACAGTTTATTCCAGAGCTTACATCTTTTATTTTTGCAAGGCTGTCACTATCTTCTCACATATTTTTTTTTAGGAATTAGGAGAAAGTACCTGTTTCTGAGCAATCCTCTCTAAGGTTTGTTGACTGTGATGATTAGCAGTATAGACTGATATTTCCTGTGAAGGCAGCAGTTTAGGCTGAAATGCTTTCTAATGTATGAAGAAAATAACTTTCAGTTTAAGAATTTCAGAGGAAGGAAAAAAATTGCTTAAGCAACATCTGTTTCAAGTAAAAACTCTGTCACTACCTCCCGACCATCATGGTCCTTAAATTTTCTTTTCATTGATTAGATATTTTCAAATTTTGTTTTACTTCATTTTACTATTTTTTTTTATTATTATACTTTAGGTTTTAGGGTACATGTGCACAATGTGCAGGTTTGTTACATATGTATCCATGTGCCATGTTGTTTTGCTGCACCCATTAACTCGTCATTTAGCATTAGGTATATCTCCTAATGCTGTCCCTCCCCCTCCCCCCACCCCACAACAGGCCCCGGAGTGTGATGTTCCCCTTCCTGTGTCCATGAGTTCTCATTGTTCAATTTCCACTTATGAGTGAGAACATGCGGTGTTTGGTTTTCTGTCCTTGCGATAGTTTACTGAGAATGATGTTTTCCAGTTTCATCCATGTCCCTACAAAGGATATGAACTCATCATTTTTTATGGCTGCATAGTATTCCATAGTGTATATGTGCCACATTTTCTTAATCCAGTCTATCGTTGTTGGACATTTGCGTTGGTTCCAAGTCTTTGCTATTGTGAATAGTGCCACAATAAACATACGTGTGCATGTGTCTTTATAGCAGCATGATTTATAGTCCTTTGGGTATATACCCAGTAATGGGATGGCTGGGTCAAATGGTATTTCTAGCTCTAGATCCCTGAGGAATCGCCACACTGACTTCCACAGTGGTAGAACTAGTTTACAGTCCCACCAACAGTGTAAAAGTGTTTCTATTTCTCCACATCCTCTCCAGCACCTGTTGTTTCCTGACTTTTTAATGACGGCCATTCTAACTGGTGTGAGATGGTTATCTCACTGTGGTTTTGATTTGCATTTCTCTGATGGCCAGTGATGATGAGCATTTTTGCATGTGTTTTTTGGCTGCATAAATGTCTTCTTTTGAGAAGTGTCTGTTCATGTCCTTTGCCCACTTTTTGATGGGGTTGTTTGTTTTTTTCTTGTAAATTTGTTTGAGTTCATTGTAGATTCTGGATATTAGCCCTTTATCAGATGAGTAGGTTGCAAAAATTTTCTCCCATTCTGTAGGTTGCCTGTTCACTCTGAAGGTAGTTTCTTTTGCTATGCAGAAGCTCTTTAGTTTAATTAGATCCCATTTGTCAATTTTGGCTTTTGCTGCCATTGCTTTTGGTGTTGTAGACATGAAGTCCTTGCCCATGCCTATGTCCTGAATGGTAATGCCTAGATTTTCTTGTAGGATTTTAATGGTTTTAGGTCTCACATTTAAGTCTTTAATCCATCTTGAATTAATTTTTGTATAAGGTGTAAGGAAGGGATCCAGTTTCAGCTTTCCACATATGGCTAGCCAGTTTTCCCAGCACCATTTATTAAATAGGGAATCCTTTCCCCATTTCTCGTTTTTGTCACGTTTGTCAAAGATCAGATAGTTGTAGATACGTGGCATCATTTCTGAGGGCTCTGTTCTGTTCCATTGATCTATGTCTCTGTTGTGGTACCAGTACCATGCTGTTTTGGTTACTGTAGCCTTGTAGTATAGTTTGAATCAGGTAGCGTGATGCCTCCAGCTTTGTTCTTTTGGCTTAGGATTGACTTGGCAATGCAGGCTCTTTTTTGGTTCCATATGAACTTTAAAGTAGTTTTTTCCAATTCTGTGGAGAAAGTCATTGGTAGCTTGATGGGGATGGCATTGAATCTGTAAATTACCTTGGTCAATATGGCCATTTTCATGATATTGATTCTTCCAACCAATGAGCATGGAATATTCTTCCATTTGTTTGTATCCTCTTTTATTTCACTGAGCAGTGGTTTGTAGTTCTCCTTGAAGAGGTCCTTCACATCCCTTGTAAGTTGGATTCCTAGGTATTTTATTCTCTTTGAAGCAATTGTGAATGGGAATTCACTCATGAATTGGCTCTCTGTCTTTGATTGTAATTTTTGTACATTGATTTTGTATCCTGAGACCTCTCTGAAGTTGCTAATCAGCTTAAGGAGATTTTGGGCTGAGACAATGGGGTTTTCTAGATATACAACCATGTCATCTGCAAACAGGGGCAATTTGACTTCCTCTTTTCCTAATTGAATACCCTTTATTTCCTTCTCCTGCCTGATTGCTCCGGTCAGAACTTCCAACAATATGTTGAATAGGAGTGGTGAGAGAGGGCATCCCTGTCTTGTGCCAGTTTTCAAAGGGAATGCTTTCAGTTTTTGCCCATTCAGTATGATATTGGCTGTGGGTTTGTCATAGATAGTTCTTATTATTTTGAGATACGTCCCATCAGTACCTAATTTATTGAGAGTTTTTAGAATGAAGGGTTGTTGAATTTTGTCAAAGGTCTTTTCTGCATCTATTGAGATAATCATGTGGTTTTTGTCTTTGGTTCTGTTTATATGCTGGATTACATTTATTGATTTGCGTATGTTGAACCAGCCTTGCATCCCAGGGATGAAGCCCACTTGATCATGGTGGATAAGCTTTTTGATGTGCTGCTGGATTCGGTTTGCCAGTATTTTATTGAGGATTTTTGCATCAATGTTCATCAAGGATATTGGTCTGAAATTCTCTTTTTTGGTTATGCCTGTGCCAGGCTTTGGTATCAGGACGATGCTGGCCTCATAAAATGTGTTAGGGAGGATTCCCTCTTTTTCTATCAATTGGAATAGTTTCAGAAGGAATGGTACCAGCTCCTCCTTGTACCTCTGGTAGAATTCGGCTGTGAATCCATCAGGTCCTGGACTCTTTTCGGTTGGTAAGCTATTGATTATTGCCACAATTTCAGAACCTGTTATTGGTTTATTCAGAGATTCACCTTCTTCCTGGTTTAGTCTTGGGAGGGTGTATTTGTCAAGGAATTTATCCATTTCTTCTAGATTTTCTAGTTTATTTGCATAGAGGTGTTTGTAGTATTCTCTGATGGTAGATTGTATTTCTGTGGGATCAGTGGTGATATCCCCTTTTTCGTTTTTTATTGCATCTATTTGATTCTTCTCTCTTTTCTTCTTTTTTAGTCTTGCTAGCGGTCTATCAGTTTTGTTGATCTTTTCAAAAAACCAGCTCCTGGATTCATTAACTTTTTGAAGGGTTTTGTGTGTCTCTATTTCCTTCAGTTCTGCTCTGATTTTAGTTTTTTCTTGCCTTCTGCTAGCTTTTGAATGTGTTTGCTCTTGCTTTTCTAGTTCTTCTCATTGTGATGTTAGGGTGTCAATTTTGGATCTTTCCTGCTTTCTCTTGTGGGCATTTAGTGCTATAAATTTCCCTCTACAAACTGCTTTGAACTTGTCCCAGAGATTCTGGTATGTTGTGTCTTTGTTCTCGTTGGTTTCAAAGAATATGTTTATTTCTGCCTTCATTTCATTATTTACCCAATTGTCATTCAGGAGCAGGTTGTTCTGTTTCCATGTAGTTGAGCGGTTTTGAGTGAGCTTCTTAATCCTGAGTTCCAGTTTGATTGCACTGTGGTCTGAGAGACAGTTGTTTATAATTTCTGTTCTTTTACATTTGCTGAAGAGAGCTTTACTTCCAACTATGTGGTCAATTTTGGAATAGGTGTGGTGTGGTGCTGAAAAAAGTGTATATTCTGTTGATTTGGGGTGGAGAGTTCTGTAGATGTCTATTAGGTCCACTTTGTGCAGAGCTGAGTTCAATTCCTGGATATCCTTGTCAACTTTCTGTCTCGTTGATCTGTCTAATGTTGACAGTGGGGTGTTAAAATCTCCCATTATTATTGTGTGGGAGTTTAAGTCCCTTTGTAGGTCACTCAGGACTTGCTTTATGAATCTGGGTGCTCCTGTGTTGGGTGCATATATATTTAGGATAGTTAGCTCTTCTTGTTGAATTGATCCCTTTACCGTTATGTAATGGCCTTCTTTGTCTCTTTTGATCTTTGTTGGTTTAAAGTCTATTTTATCAGAGACTAGGATTGCAACCCCTGCCTTTTTTTGTTTTCCATTTGCTTGATAGATCTTCCTCCATCCCTTTATTTTGAGTCTATGTGTGTCTCTGCACGTGAGATGGGTTTCCTGAATACAGCATATTGATGGGTCTTGACTCCTTATCCAGTTTGCCAGTCTGTGTCTTTTAATTGGAGCATTTAGCCCATTTACATTTAAAGTTAATATTGTTATGTGTGAATTTGGTCCTGTCGTTATGATGTTAGTTGGTTATTTTGCTCGTTAGTTGATGCAGTTTCTTCCTAGCCTCGATGGTCTTTACAATTTGGCATATTTTTGCAGTGGCTGGTACCAGTTTTTCCTTTCCATGTTTAGTGCTCCCTTCAGGAGCTCTTTTGGGGCAGTCCTGGTGGTGACAAAATCACTCAGCATTTGCTTGTCTGTAAAGTATTTTATTTCTCCTTCACTTATGAAGCTTAGTTTGGCTGGATATGAAATTCTGGGTTGAAAATTCTTTTCTTTAAGAATGTTGAATATCGGCCCCCACTCTCTTCTGGCTTGTAGTTTCTGCCAAGAGATCAGCTGTTAGTCTGATGAGCTTCCCTTTGTGGGTAACCCGACCTTTCTCTCTGGCCGCCCTTAGCATTTTTTCCTTCATTTCAACTTTGGTGAATCTGATAATTATGTGTCTTGGAGTTGCTCTTCTCGAGGAGTATCTTTGTGGCGTTCTCTGTATTTCCTGAATCTGAATGTTGGCCTTCCTTTCTAGACTGGGGAAGCTCTCCTGGATAATATCTTGCAGAGTGTTTTCCAACTTGGTTCCATTCTCCCTGTCATTTCAGGTACACCAATCAGATGTAGGTTTGGTCTTTTCACATAGTCCCAAATTTCTTGGAGGCTTTGTTTATTTCTTTTTATTCTTTTTTGTCTAAACTTCCCTTCTCGCTTCATTTCATTCATTTCATCTTCCATCACTGATACCTTTTCTTCCAGTTGATCGCATCGGCTCCTGAGGCTTCTGCAATCTTCGCGTAGTTCTCAAAACTTCGCTTTCAGCTCCATCAGCTCCTTTAAGCCCTTCTCTCCATTGGTTATTCTAGTTATCCATTTGTCTAATTTTTTTTCAAAATTTTTAACTTCTTTGCTACTGTTTTGAATTTCCTCCCGTAACTTGGAGTAGTTTGATCGTCTGAAGCCTTCTTCTCTCTACTCGTCAAAGTCATTCTCCATCCAGCTTTGTTCTGTTGCTGGTGAGGAACTGCGTTCCTTTGGAGGAGGAGAGGTGGTCTGCTTTTTAGAGTTTCCAGTTTTTCTGCTCTGTTTTTTCCCCATCTTTGTGGTTTTATCTACTTTTGGTCTTTGATGATGCTGATGTACAGATGTGTTTTTGGTGTGGGTGTCCTTTCTGTTTGTTAGTTTTCCTTCTACCAGACAGGACCCTCAGCTGCAGGTCTGTTGGAGTTTGCTAGAGGTCCACTCCAGACCCTGTTTGGCTAAGTGTCAGCAGCAGTGGCTGCAGAACAGTGGATTTTCGTGAGACCACAATTTCAGCTGTCTGATAGTTCCTCTGGAAGTTTTGTCTCAGAGGAGTACCTGGCCGAGTGAGGTGGCAGTCTGTCCCTGCTGGGGGATGCCTCCCAGTTAGGCTTCTCAGGGGTGAGGGACCCACTTTAGGAGGCAGTCTGTCCATTCTCAGATCTCCAGCTGTGTGCTGGGAGAACCACTACTCTCTTCAAAGCTGTCAGTCAGACAGGGACATTTAAGTCTGCAGAGATTCCTGCTGAATTTTTGTTTGTCTGTGCCCTGCCCCCAGAGGTGGAGCCTACAGAGGCAGGCAGGCCTCCTTGAGCTGTGGTGGGCTCCACCCAGTTCGAGCTTCCTGGCTGCTTTGTTTACCTAAGCAAGCCTGGGCAATGGTGGGCCCACCTCCCTCAGCCTGTCTGCTGCCTTGCAGTTTGATCTCAGACTGCTGTGCTAGCAATCAGCGAGATTCCGTGGGCATAGGACCCTCTGAGCCAGGTGCAGGACACAATCTCCTAGTGTGCCGTTTTGCAAGCCCTTTGGAAAAGCGCAGTATTACGGTGGGACTGACCCGATTTTCCAGGTGCCGTCTGTTACCCCTTTCTTTGACTAGGAAAGGGAACTCCCTGACCCCTTGCACTTCCTGAGTGAGGCAATACCTCGCCCTGCTTTGGCTCACGCACAGTGCGCTTCACCGACTGTCCTGCACCCACTGTTTGGCACTCCCTAGTGAGATGCAACCGGTACCTCAAACAGAAATGCAGAAATCACCCATCTTCTGTGTCGCTTAGGCTGGGAGCTGTAGGCCGGAGCTGTTCCTATTCGGCCATCTTGGCTCCACCAACTTTTTTTTTTTTTTTTTTTTGAGAGGGAGTCTCGCTCTGTCGCCCAGGCTGGAGTGAAGTGGCGTGATCTCGGCTCACTGCAAGCTCCGCCTCCGAGGTTCACGCCATTCTCCTGCCTCAGCCTCCTGAGTAGCTGGGACTACTGGCACCTGCCACCACGCCTGGCTAATTTTTTGTATTTTTAGAAGAGACGGAGTTTCACTGTGTTAGCCAGGATGGTCTGGATCTCCTGACTTCGTGATCCACCCGCCTCAGCCTCCCAAAGAAAAACTTTTAACCATTGTGACATCCAAAGAAATGTCACTAGGATATTCATGTGTACATTTTTTTTCTGCTTAGAGATAAGGAGAAGAAAAAGTAAAAAGAGCATTTTCTTCTTATATATTGTCTACTTCACTCCTATATGTCCCAGAGGCAATTACCATTGTTCTTATTTTATATTTATCAAAATAGAACTGTGGAATGCCTCCTGAAAGAAGTAATAGAAAGCCATATTGGAAGCATTTGCAGCTAGCTAATAGTTGACTAGAGTCTCTAAAGTAAAAATTTCTGCTGCTTTTAACAAAGAACTTTTAGAGGTCTTCATTAAGACACAAGAAGTTTTGAATCTCTAAACCAGAATTTTGCTTACAAAGATATGTAGAGTGAGGCAGAGGTTATACAATTCCTTTTATTTCTATGCACACTCAAGTATTTTAAAAACGAAGCAAGAGAGATGCTTTCAATCATAAACAAATCGTGCATAACTTGGGTTTCATGTCAAGTAAGAATTTCATGAAATAAGCAATTTAACCACACGTGAGGTAAACACATTGTTATGTATTTCTTTGTCTGTATGGTAACTTTATCCTTGCACTATATTTAGCCTCCAATAGCAAGTTCCCATCAATTCAACACACTATTATTATGTGAGAGCCTGGGCTAATGGCTATGAGACCCAGAAATGAATGAGACTTTATCTCTGCCTTTCATGAAACACATCAATTCCTTGTTGGGAAGTCAATGAGCATGACTCTACATATCCTAGCTTAAATGACTAAGTGATATCATTAGCTAGGAGAAGAAAGGAAGGAGGGAGAACAAATTTGGAGGGGAAAAGATGAGTTTGGTTTTGAATAGGTTGTATTGACATGCCTATAGGACACCTACCTGGAGAATTCTAGTGCCATAGATAGATGGCCTGGAGATCAGAAAAAAATTCACAGCGGGAGATATATATTATTGAGTCATATTCATAAAGGACGCAGTTGAAGCCAAGGGAGTGAATGTGATCACACAAGAAGAACAGGTAGAATGAAATGAGAAAGGAAGCTGAGACATCACTGATTGAACCTCAGTATCTACTTTTGTTCCCTCCCCAAATTCCTCTAATACAGCAGTATGGATTTTTAAAAGTCATGAACCCACAGATGCAAAGAGAGAAAGAAAGGAGACAACCATATAATTTTAGAAGCTGGAAAGCAGGTGGTTTCATGTTAACTAATTTAACAGCTAGAAGAATTGAAAGTGATTGCCTCTGGAAAGCAGGAAATGTTAGTGGAGAGATGCAAGTGTACTACTGATTTTTATAACTCTTTTGTGACAAGCCTAGCAGAAATCTGAATACATGTGGGTTGAGAAGTAAATTCAAGGAGAAGAATTAGAGACACCAAATATTAACTATGTTTACAAGAAGTTTGGTTATGAAATGAATGAAGCAGATATACCTTGAAGCATTGGGAGAGGAATAAAGGATTTGGAGTTTGCGTAAAACAGTTGATACTGGAACACATTTGCAAGCTGTAAGAAAAGGTGAGAAGAATTAAAATGAGGTTCAGTGATATAGGAGAGGAGAAGAAAAAGAATGAATGACTACAAGAACATCGGATGGGGAAGCAGGAGAGAACTGTCACCTGATGGCATTTTTAAAAGATAAACAGAAATGTAGGTTATCTGCTCAAAATGAGAAGTCCAGAAGTGTGGGCCTGAGAAGAAAAATGAAGGTTTGGAACAGCTGCTGTGGGAAAAAGTAGAAGAAGCCAACTATGGATGAGAAACGGATTAAGGATAAGAGTTGAGGGCCGAGCTGAGGTTGGAAAGCATGCATTTGTCATGAAGCCAATGAACATGAATATGTAATTTTCCCCAGATGGGTCTTCTGCAGCCTGGGAACAAGAACAGGCAAAGTGGACCACTGAACTGAATCAGGCCTGGGAAGGAATTGCCAAAGCTGTGAGATGGAAGGTGAAGAAATCAAAGGAATGGAAAATGCTTGTGAGAATGTCCTTGAAATGGGGCCCAGAATAGAGAGGAAGGGAGAAGACAGGTTGTGGCTGCTAGCCTAAGAGATTAAGTAAGAGAGAAGAAAATGAAGGCCAAAATAAAAACAATTCGATTGATCACAATTCCTTGGTGTTTCAGATACAAGTTCAGGTGACTATTGCCTCTATGACCAAATTTCTGAACTCTTTTAGCTGGATAGCTGTTGATTTTCCAGTAAGTGCACTGTTAATGAGGTTCAAATAATTGCTTTCTACCATGAGTTATTTCACTGTGGTGATCCAGTTTTCCCATTGTTTTTAATGTATTTCTCTCAACTAATCTTGAGGCACGATGAGGAGAAGTATGTATTTAATAATCTCCTTTCGCATGTGTCTCTAAGTCTGGCTCTGCCTCAGAGACCCATTACTGTAGGGAACACAAAGAACATTTGGAAGCTATCAATTTTCTGAGCGTCCCAACGTGTGGCCTGCCCTGCAAAGAAATCCTGGCTAATCCCTTTTTCAGTCCTCCTCTAGAGGGCAGCTGCTTCCTTCATCAGTTTGGAAACACAGCTCCTTGCCCAGATGGCTGTTCACCATTTGCAGGTTCCCATTTTACAAGTTAGGGAAGTGGGAGTTGGCGGGGTGGTGGGTATTCATTCACCAGAGAATATAGAAGACGTAAGGCCTATCAATTCCCAATCCATACAGGCCTCCTGTAGCCTTCTGGATAATGTCACCAGGGTTTTAAGAGAAACTTTTACTTAAGTCCACAAAGTTGTGGTGGATTCAGACATGTTTGCATCAATAGTAATTTCCCCTAGCTAATGAAAAGAGTAGAAGTAACTTCTTTAGCTTCCCTTTAGTTAGGGGAAAATGTCGTATATCTCCTGCCTTAATTTATTCATTATTAAATGGTTTACTTAAGATAAATATCTTTGTGGGGAAAATATTACCAGTGATTTTAAGATTACCAGCTATGATAGATGACAACAAAATGTTTAATTAACGTACCTTACATTCTCATGGAAATAAAGTTTATGCTCACAGAAGGTATAACATAATTAGAGTCCATTTTATTGGTCTCCTGCTCCTTACTATTGGAAAACATAAACTTGTTGGGGCTCCTTGAATAGATTATCTGTGCTACTGCACATTATTCATCAAATGGGAATTTCACAGAAATTGATACTCTATCATTTGCCTTAACACAGCCTTTCTCTGTTCTTATGCCCCAAAGCATAAAAGTTCTGAACGTTTGGCTATTCCATTCCCACTGAAGCCCCAGTATTTTTCCTAAATATTGCAACTTGACTATTTTGTATCCAACTGGAACAAAAATCCAATGAGAGAGAGACTTGAAAGCCAACATCAATTGTTCATAGAGCAAATGTTCAAGAGCTGTGTAAAGTACTGCTTAAAGAAGCGAGCTAACATAGCTTTGACTACAACTCTTTCTCATCTTTGTTTGAAATATGAAGAACCAATTTTGGTACCAATATCTCAGTTTTGTTAGCAGAAAAAGCTTTTAGACTAACAGTTGTAAGAATAATTCAGTTATCATAGAATATATAGGTCTGCTAGGCATTTTCAGGAATCTGTAACCAAAGGCACAGAAATATGACTGTTAACCTACATAAAAATGGCACTATTTCTAGTTTTATAGGTTTAAACCAAACCAAAATAATCTATTTCTGCTTAAAATGAAAAATAAAATATAGCTTTTGGCTTACCTTGGGACTAAATTATATTTACTGAAAAAGTCCTTCAAATACTTAATTGAATGCTTCTTGGAATGAGAAATTGGGTCTGTATATGCATATGACTTCAGCTAGTTCTTTGCTAATTTTAACTTGTACTTATTTTCTAACCTCACTCATGTCGCAGAAATGATTGTGCAAACTATATTCAATGAAGCTCAATTGTAAGACACTTGTTCTCCTTTAGGTTTGAGATGGAGAAAAAACATTTGCTCTTGCCATACCTCTGGAAAGTTCTGCTTCTGTCTTTAAATGAACTCAGCTCACTAAAACTATCCACAGCAACTTTCATTTCGTTTTTTCTTTTATTTTATATTTTACTTTTTTGACTCTTATATCCTGTTACTTCCTTCAGGTAAATATTTGTGACCTTGGCATCTTTTTCCAGAGCCTTTGGTTTATGGGCTTTCATTCCACAAAGTACAGCACACCAGGAAGAAAATGTTCTTTCAAAAGTCTGACATATTTTTTTTTTCTACACTGGAGAGACTCAGTCTTTGAAATACTCATTAAAATAAAATCCTTCCTTACCGTAAACCAGAATATGACAAGGGTTAAGGGTAGGTGGGAGAATCTCCCCAGCTGAAATTTTTGTAACAGTAAACAAAGAAAGACAGCAACCACTTTTAGATAGATATGTGTATGTTACAGTTTTTGTCAGGCTGAGTGTGCAGCTCAAAAAGTTAAACAATTCTAGTATGTTACAAGGATTAACTACTATATTTCAAAATATTTGTAGGTTAGTTTTGCAGGAGAAAAAGAACAGCTTCGTCTAATGGAACAAGGATATTTATTGCAGAAGAAGCCAAGAAATCTGTTTTTTAAACATATTTGCAATAGGAAAAAGTACCCAAAAGAGAGCCCTTTTTGTAGAAAGACTGGAAACATTTTCTGGGTCATTTAAAATGCTGTCCAGTCAACCGTGGCCAATTTATGATTAAAAGCAGAAATGAAAACTGAAATAAAACTGCAAAGTGTCCTTTTAGTAGGATTTTCTTTCTCAGAAATGTATAATAGATCTAATTTGCGTATTATCCAGGTCTGATGTGCTGTTAAGTCCCTGAAATTCCCTTTAAAGAGGCAATTTATTATGAAGGACCCAGGCCCTAGCTGTAAGGCCACAGTAAATTGGAATGCAAAATAACTGTTAGTCCAGTTGGTAGCAGGCCATTTTAATACCTCAGAAATGGAGAAAACAGTATATCTTAACAAAACGCAACTCATTGCTTTGGCCCAGTAGGTAATCATGTACATGTGATTTCAAGAACTTTAGAAAAACCATCCCGATCCAAAATATTTCCCTTGAAGCCTATTTTGTTGATTGAAATTTCTACCATGACAGTATCTCTTTGGGTTAGAATGCTGTTAAAATAGGTCTACCCTTGAGAGGTAACATACAAATAGCCATGAACAGATTAATGTGGCTTCATTATCCATTCCTTGGTAGAGAGAAAAGTTCTGACGATGGGAAGACTAAGGATGTGCATGTACAATACAACAATGAGTAAAAGAAGAGACTGGATTTTTGTTGGGTCCCACTTGGAAGGGGAGCTTGAGTGCTAAGGACATAGGGACTGGATAAACTCTAAAAGGAAAGGCAGCACACTATAAACCATGATGTGGTAGAAAGAATACTGACCTGGAAGTCAAAACACATGGTATCAGTTCCTTTTCTAGAAATATCCCATGACCTTGAGCAAATCCTCCCCCTCTCTAAATTCAAATTTCTACATCTATCAAAAGTGGACAAGATAGACGGAATACGTAATCTCTGAAGTCCCATGCAGCACTCTCTAATCCAAAAAGATACGGGCAGAGTACAGCTGAGGGTAAAGTGGCTATTTCACCATTTTGTTCAGCCCCAGTCTTAACCTCTGGGCTCCAAATAAATACCTGTGAAGATGCTATGGAAACAGTAAGAAGCAAAGTAGATTTCTCCTTAAAGGAACTCATTACAAGAAATAACAACATTCCTTATCAAAAAATAATTCTTTTTTTCCCGTTGCTCCTCCTACTCTGTCATTATTGTGATCGCTAAAACCAACTGACTGCCTATTAAAAAATTATATGCCAGTTTTCTCTAACACAATATATTTTTAACTTTTTTTAACTTTATTTTCCACATTTCATTTACTAAAGACCCAAAGCTTACCAAACCAAGTTTCTTTTTAATTTTCCTAGCTGGCTTTTCAAATATGTGTTGTAACACAACAAGAAAAAAACAAAACAAAACATGAAAGTGATAATTATATGGGTGAGACACCAAATGAAAACATGGAAAACATTTAAAGGGTAGTACAATCCTTCCTCTTACCAATATGAGATTGCTTTCTATGATTAGCCTTCACAAATATTGCACAGCCCATATTTAAATACCATAAATTATGCTGTCACATTCCACTGGAGACCATGCCTTAGTCTAAAAATATTTCACTGTCAAAACTTTGTAACCGTTACTAAGCCTAAACTCTCATTTTTTACTCCCATGCTTTCTTATTAAACATTAGGTAACAGTAAAAAGGAAGTACCCACCAACACCATCACCATTTTGTTCACCAATTTCCACATTTCAAAGCCACAGTTGAACCCACTTTCTTTGGCCTGTTCTTTCAGCCCTTTAACCTAAGGTGTTTTTTTGTTGTTGTTTGATTTTTGTTTTGTTTTGTTTTGTTTTTTGTTTTTAGACAGGGTCTCATTCTGTCACCCAGGCTAGAGTGCAGTGGTGCAATCTTGGCTCACTGCAGCCTCAACCTCCCTGGTTCAAGCAATCCTCCTACCTCAGCCTCCCAAATAGCTGACACTACAGACGCACACCACCATGTCCTGCTAATTTTTATATTTTTTGTATAGACAGAGTTTTGCCATGTTGTCCAGGCTGGTCTTGAACTCCTGGGCTCAAGCGATCCACCCGCCTCAGCCTCCCAAAGTGCTGGGATTACAGGTGTGTTCCACTGCGCCTGGCCAACCTAAGCTGTTTTAGACCAACTTGTTCTGTTCAAATTTGCTTGAGCCTCTTCTCATTGGACAATAAGGCATTCCTGGGTTCATTCACTGCCATTAGCAAATGACTAGTTTCTTTTGGCAACTGTAGCTTGGTTTCAGCAAAGGCATTTCTTTGGGTCACACCACTATACTGTAGCTGCCTGACTTGCATAGGAAAAGCACTCCCAATGCTTTCTTTATCAGAACAGAGACAAACCTAACGTTTTGGGTAAGATATATCTTAAAAAATTCTTCCATCTTTGAAATGTTACTCTCCATGTAACACAAAGTTACCTTTGGTCTATTGGAAATCTGGACTCTAATTGCTTGTTTTGGTGTAGTCATACCTGCCTAAAAAAATGGAAATTTGTTTTGGAAGTATTATTTGTGTAAAGTACAAAACATTTTTAAATGGCTCCCTCTGGCAAATGTGGGCCTCATGAGAAAATCACAAAGGAATCTGACTGTGTTTAATCTCGTGACTCTCATGGAATATTATGGAAATAATAAATTTGAAATAAGGGAAATAGAGGAGTTCTGGAGTTCCCTGGGGACTTTAGGAATTGTCATATATATATATATCAGCTATGTTGACAGTATTGTGAGATATATAAAGATAAATAAGCATGGTTTCTGCCTTTATACTGCTTAAAAAAGATAAGCTATTTGTCCTGAAAATCAGTCTGAATATGGTCAATATCATTAAAAATACATAAATTAATTGCTAAAGGGATTTGGAAATTACAAATTATTTCCAGCAACAGGAATCTGCAATATCTGATTCAATAACAAAAATTAAATAATTGTTGACTGAATGAATGAATGAGTGAGTGAGTGAATGATTGTGGGCAAAGGATAGGGCAGCTGCTTGAGTTGAACCTTGAAGAACATAAAGGATTCAAATAGACATAGATAGAAATGGTACTTTCCAAGAAAATAAAAAACACAAGCAAGGATGGGAAAGCCCAAGGGGTAAATTTGGAGTTGGGTGATCCAATTTGGCTGGAGGAGAAGCTTCCTAAAGAGAAGATAGGATCATACTGTGGATAGACTAAAATGAAAAGGTAAACATGTGTTTTTTTTCACACCAGCCACTTCCTCTCTGGCACATTTAACCTTGTCCTTGTAATTTTCTGGAGCTCTTCAATCTGTCTGAATCTTTCTCAAAAATACACAGTATTAGCTTCCACTCCAAAGCAGGGTTGGAATCAAAAGGAAGTTCATGCCTTCATCTTCAGCTCCTGATACCTGAAACATACCCCCCCCCCACCAAGGTGTACCCTACCTTGATTATGGCCTTGTTATAATGATAATCTGAAAATGAACAGTCCCGGCCTTAGCAGGCTTGAATTTCATAATTATCCTTCAAATTGCCTACTCCAGCACTCCTTTTCTTCACATACGATATCTTTCTCCACTCACTTCCTGCAAGGTCAAACCGTGAGTTTCTATCTTCATGGAAGTTAAATATAGTCTGGGAAAATAGGGATAGACCTTAGCCCTTCACATTCTGGTCATTTCATTGAAATTAATATTATCTATTCATGAGTAAATCAATAAAGGGAAGTCATGCTGAATTAGAATTAGAAGCAGCATTTGTTTCACATGCTGTGCACAAATGTACATTCATTGGGACAAATCATTCTACATGTCCAGGGAATTTTTAAGCCTCGGTGCTTCAACGAAAAGAATGATTATTTCATTTCTAAGCTTTCTATAAGTGAGTTTTCTGGACTTTCAGTTTTCCACTGTGTTCCACAACTCTAAGAAATCTTTCCAATGTAATATAGTATACAGAGCATGTATAATTCTAAACTCTTTGGAAATCTCATGTTTTGTGACCCTAACTATTCTAGGTGTCAAAGATGATTGAATGATATAAAGTTGCAGGTCCAAATGTTTCCCAACTTAGGTAAATTTCCTTGTAAGCGTTAAGTGGCATGTATATTTCATAATCGCAAATGTCCAACTCCTCAAAAACAAGATCCATGCCTTATTATACTCTACATCTCCAGTACATAATACATAGTAACTGCACAAAGATAAGTTACTACTGCTGAATGGTGCTGAGGAAAGGAGATAATCATTCTCAAATATATACCGGTGAAACACATTTGATTACCTCCTTCCATTTAATCCATTCTTAATTTTCCACTGTACACTACTTTGTCCTTCATTTGGGGACATTGTACAAATTTTAAAAAGGCATTTTGTCCTTAAGCAAAAATAAATAAATCAGTATATTATTGCACAACCTGATCAACCATACATGGCTGCCCTACATGAAGGAGACAGGCATGGATGAATGCACAGATACATCCATACTCTTGCCAGCTCTCACACACCTTGGATGTGCTAGGATACACATTCTATAGGAAATGTTTGCATTTTGAGCCCCTCTCACTGATGCATAGATAAGGTGACTGTATCAGGTTCGGAATATTTCTGGGAGTTTAGTTTAGAATCAGACTGTGAGAGTGGTGAGCAACAGAGAAAAGCATCTTCAGGGGATACATCTGAAGTGCAGCCTGGATAAGGGGTAGCTTCATACATATGTGTTTGTCAGTGAATGTGTGCATGTGTGCTTTCCCAAGTGTGTAAAGCAGATGTATGTGCTACTATGAGTTTTCATTGGATGGTGCTGTTCTCTGCTGCCTTAGAACTTGCTTAATAGGTGTGAAATCTCCATGCTTCTGTACCCTTCTCATATGTTATTATCTATCCATAATATAAAAAGTCTCCCTTTTAGGTAGAACATCCACTGGCACTGGACAACTTGAATACCTATACATAGCAGCCCTATCCTCATCACTGAGATTTTATCTGACCTTTGTGCAATCAACAATATTGAGGAAAATCTGGGCACCTGGTAGTACTTTTTGTTGCTGGTGTTACCTTTGGGTAGTGGTGAGTAGGAGTGGGTTTTAGCCCTGTTCAACTTGCCTCTCTAGAACAACTGCAGCCAATATTGCCAACCATGTACTATTTGGTGCTTGACATGTTCCAAGGTCACTTTCAATGGACATTACAAAATATCTGTTCACCAGAGGGAAGTTAAATTTATCTGCATTATTCACAGATTACTAAGATTATCCTGGAACTTCAGCTGCAGACTAACTCATTTTCCTAAATGGTTTTGTCTAATAATGTTTCTTCTTCTATCTAAATGCAGTATATTCTAGGTGAGCCAAACATAAACAGAGCCACTAGTATATTTTATAAAGACAGTATTATTCTCTTATCAGAAGTAATTAATGCCTTTTCAGAAGCTAATGAATTAGCTTCTATTTTGCAATTTGGTTGAGTTAATCCATGAGGCTAATTGCATTTGTTCAACGAATCCCATTTCCAGATGATGCTTTCTACATAATTAAGCCTTCTCTTTGAAAGTTCACTTTGTAGACTCACTCAATCTGATGAATATATTATGCATTTTCTGGACACCTACAAATATAAATGATTAATATTAGTTACTACAAAAGATGAGACAATAAAGACAGTTCATAGCTATGAATGAGGTGAGGTGATTGAGGGCATATGAGACACACCCGGATTTTACTTTATGTCATGTGTATAATGAAAAAACTGCTAGGTTTTTTTTTATTTTACAAATATTAAATTACATTCTAATGTAATTTTTTTCAAACTAAGATTCACAAAGATTTTGACATTCCTCCCAAAACTAAACAAAAAAAATTAAGAATAAAAGAATCTAGAGATGGTTTTGAAAGTTGGCAAGCCTTCAATGGCCAGGAAAATATAACTAGGTAGCAAGAAATGGGTCTCTATGAGGAGAAGAATGGCAAGAATAGGGCTGGAAAATAAGAAAGCAAATGGCTTAAGGAGGACATTCTTGGCCAGCGGTTGTGTTCTCAAAAGTGGAGTTGACTTGGTAGGCTAAAACCAGACTAAAGAGACTTTGAACGGTAAAATAGGTATTAGATCTCCTGTGACCAAATCTCACATCCTTCCCCAACTTCATTCAACTCAGGGGGAAACCAATTTAGTTCAATAAATTTCTGCAGTGAATTTTTCACTTATATCACTCCCTTTTCGCCTGTAATAGATTTTTCAACTCCCAATCAAGCTTTTCCTTCACTTACTGATTTTTCTATTTATCTTCTTTTTTATATAAAATGCTGAAAAAACCCTCTTGCTTCAAAATAGAAAGAGAAGGGCTGGCTGGAACCCAGACCGTGGCAGGGGTAGTGGGTTCCTTAACATGCTTTGACACTATGGGAGTGAGAAGACCAAGAGGAATGTGGCATATTTGGTGCGTTGACTCAGGAGATTGGCCCATGTGGTTAGATGTGCAACATATAATCACCGTTGGAAATGTGGGTCCACAGCACCAGGATCAGAATACTGTTAATATTGTACTTAGTGTTGGGATCTTGATGCCTACCTTCAACACATACAAAGGAATGGGTCTTGCAAATTATATCTTTAAAAAAGACAATTTGGTGGAGCCAAGATGGCCGAATAGGAACAGCTCCAGTCTACAGCTCCCAGCATGAGCGGCACAGAAGAGGGGTGATTTCTTCATTTCCGTTTCAGGTACTGGGTTCATCTCACTAGGGAGTGCCAAACACTGGGTGCAGGATAGTCGATGCAGCACACTGAGCACGAGCCAAAGCAGGGCGAGGCATTGCCTCACTCGGGAAGTGCAAGGGGTCAGGGAGTTCCCTTTCCTAGTCAAAGAAAGGGGTAACAGATGGCACCTGGAAAATCGGGTCAGTCCCACCCTAATACTGCACTTTTCCAACGGGCTTGGAAAATGGCACACGAGGAGATTGTGTCCCGCACCTGGCTCAGAGGGTCCTATGCCCACGGAATCTCGCTGATTGCTAGCACAGCAGTCTGAGATCAAACTGCAAGGCAGCAGCCAGGCTGAGGGAGGGGGGCCCGCCATTGCCCAGGCTTGCTTAGGTAAACAAAGCAACCAGGAAGCTCAAACTGGGTGGAGCCCACCACAGCTCAAGAAGGCCTGCTTGTCTCCATAGGCTCCACCTCTGGGGGCAGGGCACAGACAAACAAAAATTTAGCAGGAATCTCTGCAGACTTAAATGTCCCTGTCTGACTGACAGCTTTGAAGACAGTAGTGGTTCTTCCAGCATGCAGCTGGAGACCTGAGAACGGACAGACTGCCTCCTAAAGTGGGTCCCTCACCACCAAGCAGCCTAACTGGGAGGCATCCCCCAGCAGGGACAGACTGCCACCTCACTCGGCCAGGAACTCCTCTGAGACAAAACTTCCAGAGGAACTATCAGGCAGCTGAATTTGTGGTCTCACGAAAATCCACTGTTCTGCAGCCACTGCTGCTGACACTTAGCCAAACAGGGTCTGGAGTGGACCTCTAGCAAACTCCAACAGACCTGCAGCTGAGGGTCCTGTCTGGTAGAACGAAAACTAACAAACAGAAAGGACACCCACACCAAAAACACATCTGTACATCACCATCATCAAAGACCAAAAGTAGATAAAACCACAAAGATGGGGAAAAAACAGAGCAGAAAAACTGGAAACTCTAAAAAGCAGAGCACCTCTCCTCCTCCAAAGGAACGCAGTTCCTCACCAGCAATGGAACAAAGCTGGATGGAGAATGACTTTGATGAGTTGAGAGAAGAAGGCTTCAGATGATCAAACTACTCCGAGCTACGGGAGGAAATACAAAACAATAGCAAAGAAGTTAAAAACTTTGAAAAAAAATTAGACGAATGGATAACTAGAATAACCAATGGAGAGAAGGGCTTAAAGGAGCTGATGGAGCTGAAAGCCAAGTTTCGAGAACTATGCGAAGATTGCAGAAGCCTCAGGAGCCGATGCGATCAACTGGAAGAAAAGGTATCAGTGATGGAAGATGAAATGAATGAAATGAAGTGAGAAGGGAAGCTTAGAGAAAAAAGAATAAAAAGAAATGAACAAAGCCTCCAAGAAATTTGGGACTATGTGAAAAGACCAAACCTACGTCTGATTGGTGTACCTGAAAACGACGGGGAGAATGGAACCAAGTTGGAAAACACTCTGCAAGATATTATCCAGGAGAGCTTCCCCAGTCTAGCAAGGAAGGCCAACATTCAGATTCAGGAAATACAGAGAACGCCACAAAGATACTCCTCAAGAAGAGCAACTCCAAGACACATAATTATCAGACTCACCAAAGTTGAAATGAAGGAAAAAATGGTAAGGGCGGCCAGAGAGAAAGGTCGGGTTACCCACAAAGGGAAGCCCATCAGACTAAGAGCTGATCTCTCGGCAGAAACTCTACAAGCCAGAAGAGAGTGGGGGCCGATATTCAACATTCTTAAAGAAAAGAATTTTCAACCCAGAATTTCATATCCAGCCAAACTAAGCTTCATAAGTGAAGGAGAAATAAAATACTTTACAGACAAGCAAACGCTGAGTGATTTTGTCACCACCAGGCCTGCCCTAAAAGAGCTCCTGAAGGGAGCACTAAACATGGAAAGGAACAACTGGTACCAGCCACTGCAAAAGCATGCCAAATTGTAAAGACCATCGAGGCTAGGAAGAAACTGCATCAACTAACGAGCAAAATAACCAACTAACATCATAACGACAGGACCAAATTCACACACAACAATATTAACTTTAAATGTAAGTGGGCTAAATGCTCCAATTAAAAGACACAGACTGGCAAACTGGATAAGGAGTCAAGACCCATCAATGTACTGTATTCAGGAAACCCATCTCACGTGCAGAGACACACATAGACTCAAAATAAAGGGATGGAGGAAGATCTATCAAGCAAATGGAAAACAAAAAAAGGCAGGGGTTGCAATCCTAGTCTCTGATAAAACAGACTTTAAACCAACAAAGATCAAAAGAGACAAAGAAGGCCATTACATCATGGTAAAGGGATCAATTCAACAAGAAGAGCTAACTATCCTAAATATATGTGCACCCAACACAGGAGCACCCAGATTCATAAAGCAAGTCCTCAGTGACCTACAAAGGGACTTAAACTCCCACACAATAATAATGGGAGATTTTAACACCCCACTGTCAACATTAAACAGATCAATGAGACAGAAAGTTAACAAGGACATCCAGGAATTGAACTCAGCTCTGCACAAAGTGGACCTAATAGACATCTACAGAACTCTCCACCCCAAATCAACAGAATATACACTTTTTTCAGCACCACACCACACCTATTCCAAAATTGACCACATAGTTGGAAGTAAAGCTCTCTTCAGCAAATGTAAAAGAACAGAAATTATAACAAACTGTCTCTCAGACCACAGTGCAATCAAACTAGAACTCAGGATTAAGAAACTCACTCAAAACCGCTCAACTACATGGAAACTGAACAACCTGCTCCTGAATGACTATTGGGTAAATAATGAAATGAAGGCAGAAATAAACATATTCTTTGAAACCAACGAGAACAAAGACACAACATACCAGAATCTCTGGGACACATTCAAAGCAGTGTGTAGAGGGAAATTTATAGCACTAAATGCCCACAAGAGAAAGCAGGAAAGATCCAAAATTGACACCCAAACATCACAATTAAAAGAACTAGAAAAGCAAGAGCAAACACATTCAAAAGCTAGCAGAAGGCTAGAAATAACTAAAATCAGAGCAGAACTGAAGGAAATAGAGACACAAAAAACCCTTCAAAAAGTTAATGAATCCTGGAGCTGGTTTTTTGAAAAGATCAACAAAACTGATAGACCGCTAGCAAGACTTAAAAAGAAGAAAAGAGAGAAGAATCACACAGATGCAATAAAAAATGAAAAAGGGGATATCACCACTGATCCCACAGAAATACAATCTACCATCAGAGAATACTACAAACACCTCTATGCAAATAAACTAGAAAATCTAGAAGAAATGGACAAATTCATTGACACATACACCCTCCCAAGACTAAACCAGGAAGAAGGTGAATCTCTGAATAAACCAATAACAGGTTCTGAAATTGTGGCAATAATCAATAGCTTACCAACCGAAAAGAGTCCAGGACCTGATGGATTCACAGCCGAATTCTATCTGAGGTACAAGGAGGAACTGGTACCATTCCTTTTGAAACTATTCCAATTGATAGAAAAAGAGGGAATCCTCCCTAACACATTTTATGAGGCCAGTATCATCCTGATTCCAAAGCTTGGGAGAGACATAACCAAAAAAGAGAATTTCAGACCAATATCCTTGATGAACATTGATGCAAAAATCCTCAATAAAATACTTGCAAACCGAATCCAGCAGCACATCAAAAAGCTCATCCACCATGATCAAGTGGGCTTCATCCCTGGGATGCAAGGCTGGTTCAACATACGCAAATCAATAAATGTAATCCAGCATATAAACAGAACCAAAGACAAAAACCACATGATTATCTCAATAGATGCAGAAAAGACCTTTGACAAAATTCAACAACCCTTCATGCTAAAAACTCTCAATAAATTAGGTATTGATGGGATGTATCTCAAAATAATAAGAGCTATCTATAACAAACCCACAGCCAATATCATACTGCATGGGCAAAACTGGAAGCATTCCCTTTGAAAACTGACACAAGACAGGGATGCCCTCTCTCACCACTCCTATTCAACATAGTGCTGGAAGTTCTGGCCAGGGCAATCAGGCAGGAGAAGGAAATAAAGGGTGTTCAATTAGGAAAAAAGGAAGTCAAATTGTCCCTGTTTGCAGATGACATGATTGTATATCTAGAAAACCCCATTTTCTCAGCCCAAAATCTCCTTAAGCTGATTAGCAACTTCAGCAAAGTCTCAGGATACAAAACCAACGTACAAAAATCACAAGCATTCTTGTACACCAATCACAGACAAACACAGAGCCAAATCATAGGTGAATTCCCTTTCACAATTGCTTCAAAGAGAATAAAATACCTAGGAATCCAACTTACAAGGGATGTGAAGGACCTCTTCAAGAAGAACTACAAACCACTGCTCAATGAAATAAAAGAGGATACAAACAAATGGAAGAACATTGCATGCTCGTGGGTTGGAAGAATCAATATCGTGAAAATGGCCATACTGCCCAAGGTAATTTATAGATTCAATGCCATCCCCATCAAGCTACAAATGACTTTCTTCACAGAATTGGAAAAAACTACTTTAAAGTTCATATGGAACCAAAAAAGAGCCCGCATAGCCAAGTCAATGCTAAGCCAAAAGAACAAAGCTGGAGGCATCACGCTACCTGACTTCAAACTATACTACAAGGCTACAGTAACCAAAACAGCATGGTACTGGTATCACAACAGAGACATAGATCAATGGAACAGAACAGAGCCCTCAGAAATAATGCCGCATATCTACAACTATCTGATCTTTGACAAACCTGACGAAAACAAGCAATGGGGAAAGGATTCCCTATTTAATAAATGGTGCTGGGAAAACTGGCTAGCCATATGTAGAAAGCTGCAACTGGATCCCTTCCTTACACCTTATACAAAATTCAATTCAAGATGGATTAAAGACTTACATGTTAGACCTAAAACCATAAAAACCCTAGAAGAAAGCCTAGGCAATACCATTCAGGACATAGGTGTGGGCTAGGACTTCATATCTAAAACACCAAAAGCAATGGCAACAAAACCCAAAATTGACAAATGGGATCTAATTATTAAACCGAAGAGCTTCTGCACAGCAAAAGAAACTACCATCAGAGTGAACAGGCAACCTACAGAATGGGAGAAAATTTTTGCAACCTACTCATCTGACAAAGGGCTAATATCCAGAATCTACAATGAACTCAAACAAATTTACAAGAAAAAAAAAACAACCCCATCAAAAAGTGGGCAAAGGACATGAACAGACACTTCTCAAAAGAAGACATTTATGCAGCTAAAAAACACATGCAAAAATGCTCATCATCACTGGCCATCAGAGAAATGCAAATCAATACCACAATGAGATACCACCTCACACCAGTTAGAATGGCCATCATTAAAAAGTCAGGAAACAACAGGTGCTGGAGAGGATGTGGAGAAATAGGAACACTTTTACACTGTTGGTGGGACTGTAAACTAGTTCAACCATTATGGAAGTCAGTGTGGCGATTCCTCAGGGATCTAGAACTAGAAATACCATTTGACCCAGCCATCCCATTACTGGGTATATACCCAAAGGACTATAAATCATACTGCTATAAAGACACATGCACACGTATGTTTATTGCAGCACTATTCACAATAGCAAAGACTTGGAACCAGCCCAAATGTCCAACAACGATAGACTGGATTAAGAAAATGTGGCACATATACACCATGGAATACTATGCAGCCATAAAAAATGATGAGTTAATGTCTTTTGTAGGGACATGGATGAAACTGGAAAACATCATTCTCAGTAAACTATCACAAGGACAAAAAACCAAACACCGCATGTTCTCACTCATAGGTGGGAATTGAACAATGAGAACTCGTGGACACAGGAAGGGGAACATCACACACTGGGGACTGTTGTGGGGTGGGGGGAGGGGGGAGGAATAGCATTAGGAGGTACACCTAATGCTAAATGACGAGTTAATGGGTGCAGCACACCAACATGGCACATGTATACATATGTAGCAAAGCTACACGTTGTGCACATGTACCCTAAAACTTAAAGTATAATAATAATAAAATAAAATTTAAAAATTAAAAATAAATAACATAAAAAAATTAAAAAGAATGTATTAAAAAAGGCCAAACAAAGCCTAACAAGTTGGGAGTAAATATCAAAAATATCGTCAAACAAAAATTGAAAGAGTAGAGTATACACCAGTTAGAAAACAGTCTTTTGTGTACACAGATTAAGCAAATTGTCAATGCCTACATGGGGAAAAATATCTTCCCAAATGGAAATTGTATTGTTAGTAACTCATTCTCTTGGCTTAAAACTTAGATCTCTGAGAAAATGTAAATCCATCCTGGAAGAGATAACCCAGCAAGATTTTCCCTTTAGTTACATCTCAATGCACATCCACTTATTTGATTCTTTACAAAATGTCCGTCTTGATAGTAGAACGAGAGAATGTGGAGAGTATGAGATCACTGTAGACAAGGAAAAGAAGGCTGGATTGAGCTCAAACTGTGCTGCTTTTACAACTTGGACAAGAGCCCACCCTGGAAAAAGTGAAGAGATAGAAACTGGTGCATTACAGTTCAGCCGTGAACATCAATCTTTGTTAAAGCAGAAAGCTTTGGCAAAGAATAAAATAATATTAAGCTAATGAGGGATGTTGAGAGAGATTCAGACATACGCTAGGCCTACTGACTTTATAGCAGGAGGTACAAAGGCTCACCTATAGATTCCCCAAAACCCAAGAGGAAGGGAAATAAATCCCTAGCTATAAAAAGAGAGGGAAGTAACGGCAAGATTTGTAACCAGATTACAAATGTTATATAGGGGAATGTTTCCTGCATTATTCAATATTTTATCTTTCTTCTAGTAAGATAAAATATAAGCCTATATGTGAAAAAATTTCAGGTTAAATACTCAGTCATTTAATGTTCCCCAAAATGTAAGCAAGTAGTTTTTCCAGAAGGACACCCTAGCCTCAATTTGTAACAACATCCTTAGTTTATCACATGGATAGTTTTCACAGCTGGAAGACATTAGGGTTGTCCAAGTCAACAGTTTTCCATAAGCCAGAAAGAAAAGAATTTTCAGTGTTTGTTAAGACATACGAAAATTGGAGTCTTAAATCTTGCTTAGAATTAAAGGGACTTAACATGAGAGGAAATGAGTAGGAAAAAATGTTAAAGTGTTATAAAAGGGTAATCACTGTTGGACCATGTTCGAAACAGAACCAAACAGAAAACTACTATAGGTTCATAGGTAACATGCAGCAAAAAGATGTCGGAAAGGGTAATCACTTTTGGACCATGTTCGAAACAGAACCAAACAGAAAACTACTATAGGTTCATAGGTAACATGCAGCAAAAAGATGTTGGAAAGGCTAATGAATTTTATATTAGACCTAAAAGTTTCATTTGGTTTGTAGAGGATATTTGCCATTAGATCTTTCACTTCATTGCTGCCTGCTCTTCTGCTCACATGCTTACATTCAACAGTGCCTGAGGAATTACTCTATCCAGGGAAAATCCTCTACTAGATTGTGGGAGTCAGCCAAGTTTTATGTCAGCACTCTTTATTTTCTTCTCAGGGTTCTTTTTGTTCCTTTTCATTCCACTCCATTTTCACTTCCTTCCACCCTACCAGATCTAAGATTTGTTCCTGTGAAGCTGTACATGTGAAATGCATTTGTTCTTTCAAGAGTAACTCATCAGTACCTTTAAGGAGAACCCCAGTGACACGTACTTGGGAGAGTAAATAATCCAGACCTGGATCTTACCATTAAAAAGTTTATAATCAATGGCAATCACATTTCCTTGCATCAGTCTCTAAAATGCTAAACATGAATATGTCTATTTCTGGGGGAAATCTTTAAATAAACCATAAGCAGTCATGTTCAGTCCATGGACAATTCTGTTTACCAATATTATATTAAGACCTGAGATTCGTAGGTTGATGCAAAAGTAATTGCAGTTTTTGCTATTACTTTTATGGCAAAACCCACAATTACTATTGTATCAACCTGATACCATCTTAACTGTCCATGTTTCTTTATTTATTTTTGAAGAAGTTGGAGCTGCTGCTTGTAAACTTCCTGAACAACCTTCAAACATAGAGACACTGAAACAGAACTCTTTAAAAATAAAAACCTTTAAATGGATATAATGGAGCTGGGTATTAATATGGCTGTCTGTACTAATGAATGAGTAAATAGTTGATGGAAACCTGGTATTATGGTATGATTTTAATGTTTCATTTCAGTCACTGTAAAAAAAAGGAAAACCTGGCCGGGCATAGTGGCTCAAGCCTGTAATCCCAGCACTTTGGGAGGCCGAGGCGGGTGGATCACCAGAGATCAGGAGTTCAGGACCAGCCTGGCTAACATGGTGAAACCCCATTTCTACTAAAAATACAAAAAATTAGCCAGGCGTGGTAGCACGCACCTGTAATGCCAGCTACTCCGGAGGCGGAGGCAGGAGAATAGCTTGAACCTGGGCGCAAAGGTTGCAGTGAGCCAAGATCATGCCATTACACTCCAGCTTGGGCAACAAGAGTGAAACTCCATCTCAGAAAAAAAGAAAAAGAAAAAAAGAAAAACCAACAAGTGAAATTTAGATGGTCTATTATTTGCACATGGCATTACAGATGGAAAGGCAAAAAGATAAAATTAAACATTTTAATTTTATGGTTTTTCAGTCCCTGTTTAAAGATTTGCTGAGGTATGATTGCTAAAAGAATGTGGAGTGTTGAAAAATTATATTCTAGGGACTTAAGAATCACTTGAGAGAAGTACAGTTCTGATCAGAGCAAGTTTAGGAATTTTAAACAATTTCCATCCTTCAATAGAAAATGGTAAAATAAAACTCAGCACTCAATTATTCATGAAATCATTCAGCAAAAATTCCTTGAGCACCTACTATGTGCCAAGTGTGGAGTTAAATTGAGTTTCATCTCTGATTTCTTTGAGTAATGTTTTGTAATTCTCTTTGTAGAGATCTTTCCCCTGCTTGGTTAGCCGTATTCTTAGATATATTACTCTTTTTGTGGCTACTGTGAGTGGGATTGCATTCTTCATCTGGGTCTCAGCTTGGATGTTGTTTGTGTAAAGGAACGTTATTAATTTTTGCACATTAATTTTGTATCCTGACACTTTGCTGAAGTTGTTTATCAGTTCCAGGAGCTTTTGAGGGGAGGCTATGGTGTTTTCTAAGTATAGAATAATATCATCTGAAAACAGGGATAGTTTGACTTCCTGTATTCCTATTTTGACACAAACAAATGGAAAAACATTTAATGCTGATAGATAGAAATAATCAATATTGTTAAAATGCCAATACTGTCCAAAGCAATTTAGAGATTCAATTCTATTCCTATCAAAGGAGACACTGACATTCTTCACAGAACTATAAAAAACTACTTTAAAATTCATATGGAACCATAAAAGAGCCTGAATAGCCAAGGCCATCTAAGCAAAAATAACAAAGGTGGAGGCAGCACATTACCTGACTTCAAACTATACTACGAGCAAACAGTAACCAAAACAGCATGGTACTGGTACAAAAACAGTTACATAGACCAATAAATAGAACAGAATAGAAATCAAAGAAATAATGCCACACACATACAACAAAATTGACAAAAACAAGCAATGGGGAAATGTCTCTCTATTCGATAAATGGTTCTGGGATAACTGGCTAGCCACATGCAGATGGTTGAAATAGGATTCCTTCCTTACACTATATACAAAATCACCTCAAGGTCGATTAAAGACTTAAATGTAAAACCCAAATATATAAAAACCCTGAAAGACAACCAGTCTGAACATAGAAACTGGCAAAGATTTCATGATGAAGATGCCAAGAGCAATTGCAACAAAAACAAAAATTAACCAGTGGGACCTGATTAAACTAAAGAGCTTCTGCACAGCAAAATAAACTATCAACAGAGTCAACAGATACCCTACAGAATGGCATAAAATATTTGCAAACTATTCATCCAACAGAGATCTAATATCCAGCATCTGTAAGGAACTTAAACAAATATATGAAAAAAAATAACTTCATGAAAAAATTGGCAAAATATCTAAACAAATACGTTTCAAAATAATCATACATGTGACCAAAAGGCATATGAAACATGCTCAACATCACTAATCGTTAGATAAATGCAAATCAAAACCACAATGAGATATCATCTCACACCATTCAGAATGGCTATTAATAAAAGGTCAAAAAATAACAGATGCTGGCGATGTTGTGAAAAAAAAGAAAGCTTATACACTGCTGGTGGGAGTGTACATTAGTTCAGCCACTGCAGAAAGCAGTTTGGCGATTTCTCAAAGCCTTAAAATAGAATTATCATTTGACCCAGCTATCCTATTACTGGGTATAAGAATCATTCTACCATAAAGACACATGGATATGTTGTTCGTTGTGACAGTATTCACAATAGCAAAGTCATGGAATCAACCTAAATATCAATAGTAGACTGGATAAAAAATGTGGTGCATATACACAATGGATTATTATGCTGCCATAAGAAACAATGAGATCATTTCCTTTGCAGCAACATGGATGGAGCTGGAGGCCATTATCCTTAGTGAGCTAACACAGGAAAACCAAATACTGCATGTTCTCACTTATAAGTGGGAGCTAAACTTTGCATACATGTGGACACAAAGAAGTAAACAACAGATACTGGGGCCTATTTAAGGGTGGAGTTGGGGAAGACAGAGAGGATTGAAAACTACCTATTGACTACTATACTCATTACCTGGGTGACAAAATAATCTGTACACCAAACCTCCATGGCACATAATTTACTTATATAACAAACTTGCACATCTAGCCCTAAACCTAAAATAAAGGTTAAAAATATAAATTGAGTTTCAAGCAAGGAACAAGGCAGGTTCCACATGTGGGTTTTCTGCCACTATTTCACTGCACTTTTGTTGAGAGAGCAGCAAAGCTTCTCTCCTGTCTCAAGATTCAGCTTCTACCCCTCCTGTTGTATTTTCCTCCTTCTTACTTAAATTATAGTGATTCATAAATATTTCACTGTAAAGGGGCTGAATGATTAAACATATCAGCTTCATCAGTATCAAAGGCCTTGTAATAATACCCCAAATAGCTCAAATTTAATGAGCATTGTATAATGCTTTATGTGTATTTGTTTCGTTTAATCCTACAAAACCTTTATGAGGAAGGCACTGTTATTATCTTCCCATTTGGAAGATGAAGACATCAAGTCACAAAATGGATAAGTAACAGTAAAAGTAGCTGAGCCAGGACTGAACCTAGACAATCTGGCTCCAGAACCTGCATTTGTAATCACGAAGATACACCATGCTTCAAAATAGAACATTATATCAGCATTAGAAAGTATAATAAAAATCACCCACTCTCTTCTCTCTCTTATCTCCAAATAGGGAGGATTCAGCTGAAATGCTGCCTCCTGTACTCAATCCCAGCAAGAAGTCATTATTTCCTTTTCTGATTTTCCATTGCCCCATTTATAGACCTCTCTAAAGGCACTTTGCACTTTCAACCTAGAGTATAGGGCTGCATGAAAACAAGGGCCAAGATGTCATATATCTGCTCTATTTATTTTCTACCTCAGCCACAATTAGCACATTGCCTTGAATATTACGGTTGTTCATTAAATTCCTGTTGTGTGAATTTATTGGATAAAATGGGATAACATATAAATTGATCAATGGTAGTTATCTCTCTCTAGACCATATGATTTTTTCATCCCTCACAATGTCATGCACAAGTAGAAACTTAGTATTTCTTGAAACTGTTGAAAAGTCTCTAAATTCCTATACTCAAATGAGCACTCGCTCAGAAGTGGAAAAGCATACTGACTACTCTGTAAAATTTATCTGAAGGCCACCTCCATGTAGAGCAAACACTAAGCAGGGGTAGGAATCATGAAGCAATGAAATCTGGAAGTATATTCTTCATGTTAATATTTTCAGATGTTAGCAGATCTCCCAAATCTGTTAAAACTTCAATAGTAACAATAACAATAATATCAGCAAATATAATTTTAACAGTTACCATGCATTTAATATCTTCTCTTTTTCAAACACTTACAATTCATCATCTTATTGAATCCTTATTACAACTCTGTGAGGTATTTTTATTTCCAATTTACAGATAAGGACAACCAGGCTCAGGGGTTTAAATGAGTGACTTAATGTCACCCAGCTCGTAACTGGCAGACCTGGGGTTCAAACCAAGGTCTCTTTGATTCTAAAGCCTGGGCCCTTTCTACTTCATCTAATATATCTCTAAACAGACTCATGAGGCTGTTTATTCTCTTCTCTAACCTACTACCCAAATACAGATTTTGTAGACGCAGCACCAAATTTTATCTTTTTTTTAATTTGGAGACAGCATGGTTATATGTAAGATCTCAGATACAGGATCAGGCAGACCTGAGTTTGAATACAGGCTCCATCACTAATAAGCTATATATCGTTGGACAAGTTTATTAGTCCGTTCTCACACTGCTATAAAAAATACCTGAAACTGAGTAATTTATACGGAAAAGAGTTTTAACTGGCTCATGGTTCCTCAGGCTGTATAGGAGGCATGGTTGGGGAGGCCTCAGAAAACTTTCAGTCATGGTGAAAGGGGAAGCTGGCATGTCTTACATAGTCACAGCAGGAGAAAGAGAGAGAAGGGGAAGGTGCTACACACTTTTAAACAACCAGATGTCATGAGAACTCACTCACTCTCATGAGAACAACAAGGGGGAAATCCATGCATACCCGTGATTCAATCACCTCCCACCAGGCCTCTCCTCTAACATTGTGGATTACAATTTGACATGAGATTTAGGCTGGAACACAAATCCAAACCATATCAAAAAGTTACTTATCCTCTCTGAGTCTCAATTTTCTCATCTGTTAAAGGTGATTAAAACTAGTACCTCACTGGGCTATTGTGAGGAGAAATGAGACAATGCATATAAAGACCTCAGAAATAATAATTACTCAGCAAAAGTTACTAATCTTTGCTATTGCAAAAATAGCCTTGCCTATTTGTCATAATTATACCACATATTGATAATCTGTCAACTGTTTTGATATGGAGGAAATAAAAGAACACTGGTAACTGTTGACTCTTTTGAGCCAAGGATGAAAGTGAAGATAATCAACTCTGGTGAATGGTAAAATGGAGACATCATTGCAGCACTACTCACAATAGCAAAAACATAGGAGTCGAGCACACCTCATGCCTATAATCTCAGCACTTTGAGAGGCTGGGTTGGGAGGATTGCTTGAGCCCAGATATTTGAGATCAGCCTGGGCAACTAAGTGAGGCCCTGTCTCTCTATTTAAAAAAATAAACAGTAAAACAGCATGAAATTGACCTAAATGCCCATCAGTGGTAGACTGGGTAAAGAAAATGTGGTACACATACATGGAATACTATGCAGCCATAAAAAAGAATAAAATGATGTGCTTTGCAGCAACATGGATGAAGCTGGAGGACATCATCCTAAAGAAACTAACACGGGAACAGAAAATGAAAGACCGCGTGTTGTCACTTATAAGTGGGAGCTAAACACTGAGTATATACAGACACAAAGAAGGGATCAACAGACACTGGGGCTTACTTGAGGGTGGAGGGTGAGGATGAAAATACTACTTATCAGTACTATGTTTATTCCCTGGGTGACAAAATTATCTGTGCACCAAACCCCCATAACATGTAATTTATCCATAAAACAAACCTGCACATGTACCCCCGAACCTAAAATAAAAGTTAAAAAAAGAAATTATTATGTCAAGAAGATATCTTTATGTGTATGTTCATCACAGCACTGTTCACAATAGCCCAGATGTGGAATCAACCTAAGTGTCCATCAATAAATGAATGGATAAAGAAAATAGTTCATGCACACAAGGGAATACTATTAAGCCATTAAAAAGCATAAAATAATGTTTTTTGTAGCAACATGAATGGAACTGGAGGCCATTATCTTACTTGAAACTCTGGATTCTTAGAGCACTAGCATAAGTATCAAATAAGTTAGGTTCTAGTCGTGGCTCTCCAACTTACTAGCTGGGTTATTTTGTTAAACTCTTTAACCTTTCTGTGTCACAGACTCCTTCAACTAAAATATTCTTTTTAATTTAAAATGTTATGGGGTAAATAATGTGTTACACTTAAATAGAATTTCTAATTTATAAAATGCATTTCCATTTTCTCTCATTTGTTCCTTATAACATCCCTGGGGGATGCTGGGGAGGTGTTTCTACTCTGTTTGAACAAATTAGAAAACTATGGCCCAGAAAAACTAGCGGATTTGCTTAAGGTTGAATGTTCTTTCCACCACACCATGTTGAATTTAAAACTGAGGCTTTATGGTCAATTTAATAATCTACTTTTTAAAATCCAGACATCCACGCTAACATCCGTGGAAGGAAACCAAATTCAACATGGCATGTTTTCATTTACCATTAGCAAAAATAATTATAAAACTTCATAGACAAATTTGGGCATGCCTTTCTGAGTACAAATTTCTGAATCTAGTTGAAATGTCCCACCCAAACCACACAGTCTCAGCCCGTTATCTCATTGCGCAAATAAAGACTTGAATAAAAGGAGGTCAAAAACCTAAATGAAAGCAAAAATATGAGGTTAATCCTGTTGCTTAAGACCTAGCCAGAAATCAATAGTGGGTCTAGCATTAGGGAGTTATAGTCTAAATCCCACATATTTGACAAAATCCATCATTTTATTTCCAACCTATGTCAAGGCAGTTGGCTACAGGGAGTTCTTTCAGTTTTATAATTGCAGTAACTTTTAATTATGATAACAAGTTAAAGTATAAGGAGGCTCATTATTCTGCTTATAAGATAATCCTACTTTATTTTACTATATTGAGAACTCAGGGTAAAGTATGGTGATAACTATGAGCAAAGGCAAAGAAAAGCACTATCCAAACTTATCTGTTGTCCATTGAACAGCTAACTCAATTCATTTTCTTCCAAAATCAGCAGCAGAGCATTTTTGCTCTCCTATAACTATTGAAAATCATAGTTTCTATCAAAACTGAACCAATAGAAGGACATGGTGTTTCTCCAACTGTTTAATTTCACAAGGAGTACTTAGTATGCTGCAAACTTTTCCCTTTGAGGGTCAATGCAAATTTGTTCTCCTTTTGCTTCCTCTGAATATTGAAAAGTGAGCTCCAATGCTATAAAATTTTTCTTGAGTTCATGTTGTTGTGACAGGAGTGTGCATTTTCACAGGAGAGGAAATACATTCTCTAGGGAAAAACAAAAATGAATTTCTCCTTAAAGAAGAAACAAACAAGATCTGGGCATGTCATCAATTGATGACAACGACTTCTCTCTGGAAATACCTTGTTAACATTCTGTTAAAATCATAGGCACCTCCCAAGAGTCTAAACAGTTTCTGAATCTTTAGATAGTGTGATTTTTGTGACAACTCTTCCATCAAAATCAAAAAACAACTGAAATTTATTCTCCAATGTTCTTTCTTCTTCCCTCATTAATATATTTCTCTAACATCTCACATTTAGTTTTCACCTTTTTTGGAAGTGTCAAGAATGGGAAAGAGCTTTTAGAAAAGCAGAGAGAAAATTCACAGACATACTCAAATCACTCCAGTTCTGGGAATGCCTCAGATAATAAATCTCACACCTTGATATGTGTCAAATGTAATATAAAAATGGCTTCAAATAAGGGGTATCTTTGGCTGACTGGCATTGTAGTTTTCATAAATATTTTTGCTTTCATAAGTATAGAAGAAAGTTCAAAGATCTAAATTCTGAACTAATTTAGATTTGTAAGTCTTTGAAGTTCCATAGAAAAAGCTATAGATACAGATATGATAAAAATTGATATTCATTTCATTGACAAACCTAACTCCCTCATTCATAAGCAATGAGATCGTTTTAAGCTGTAACTCAATCCCAGACAAATCTGGCATTCACTTGCAAAGCCCATCATTGGCTTTTTGCAATCCCCATTCACATGGTTCCATTTATGCTGTTTTGTTGGTGGTGGTGGTGGTGTACTGTGTTTGCTTGTTTTTTTTTCTATGTGATCCTCTTCAGAGTTTTTTTTATTATTTATTTATTTATTTATTTATTTATTTATTTATTTATTTATTGAGATGGAGTCTCACTCTGCCACCCAGGCTGGAGTGCAGTGGCTGTATCTCGGCTCACTGCAAGCTCCACCTCCTGGGCTCATGCCATTCTCCTGCCTCAGCCTCCCAAGTAGCTGGGATTTCAGGTGCCTGCCACCAGGCCCGGCTAATTTTTTGTATTTTTAGTAGAGACGGGGTTTCACCGTGTTAGCCAGGATGGTCTCGATCTCCTGACTTCATGATATGTCCTCCTGGGCCTCCCAAAGTGCTGGGATTACAGCGTGAGCCACCGCACCCGGCCTAGAGTTTTCTTAACGTGCATAAAACAGAAAGAAAGATATTTGAGCATAGGAGATTTTTATTATTTTTTATTTTTAAAATTTGTTTGTTTTGGATTCAGGGAGTACATGTGCAAGTTTGTTACATGGGTATATTGTATGATGCTGAGGTTTGGGCTTCAACTGAACCTGTCACCCAAATACTGAATATAGTAACTAATAAGTAGTTTTTCAACCCTTGCTCCCCTCCCTCACTCCCCCCTTTTAGAGTCCTGAGTGTCTCTTGTTCCAATGTTTATGTCTGTATGTACCCAATGTTTAGCTCCCACTTATCAATGAGAACATGTGGTATTTGGTTTTATTTTTCTGCTATAATTTGCTTAAGGTAATTTCCTCCAGCTTCCATGTTGCTGCAAAAGACATTATTTCATTCTTTTTATGGCTGCATAGTACTCCATGGTGTATATGTGCTGCATTTTCTTTATCCAGTCCAGCATTGACAGACACCTAGGCTGACTCCAATTCTTTGTTATTGTGAATAGCACTGCAATAAACATGCAAATTCTGGTGTCTTTTTGGTAGAATGATTTATTTTCCTTTGGGTATATGCCCAGTAATCGAATAGTTGGGTCAAGTAGTAATTTTACTTTTTGTTCACAAAGGAGATTTTATTACAGATCAAATAAAAAGTTATCTTCATAAAGAATGAATATTAATTTATCTTAAGAACTTGAAAATTCAAACTCTTTTAAGTGCTAGATGATCACAAGTTCTCTATTTGACTCTAACCATTTCTTAAGTATAAGGCCCTTGGGGCTTAAGTACTCTTGAAGTTGCTGGAATCTAGTAAATTATGCTTTCTGTAAATTGTTTATTCATATTTTTGTGAAATATTCAATATAGCTTTGCTATCACTACCATAGTCTTCTACTATGTCCTAATTTTAATTAATGAAATATTTTTGCAGTACTAACAGAGAGATGTGTTTTCATATACAAGTAATTCTCCTCCATAACTACACAGGGATTTTCCTCTGAATTTATTCTTATGAGAGATAACTTACTTCATTTGCTTGAAAAGCTTTGTAATATTTTTATTGCTAAAGAAAGAACAGCTCTAAGCATTGTTTGGCTTTAAAGAATGAAAATGGTCTGGCACAGTGGCTCATGCCTGTAATCTCAACACTTTGGGAGGCCAAGGTTGGGGAATTGCTTGAGGCCAAGAGTTTAAGACCACCCCTGGCAACACAATGAGGCCCTATCTCTACAAAAGAAAAAGTTCAGCCAGTCGTGGTGATGTTATCTTATAGTCCCAGCTACTCAGGAGGCTGAGGTGGGAGGATTGTTTGAGCCCAGGAATTCGAGGATGCAGTGAGCTATGATTGTACCACTACACTCCAGCCTGGGTGACAGAGCGAGACCCTGTCTCAAAAATAAATAAATAAGAATGAATGAATAAAAGAAACCTTAAAAATCATCGAGTCCAACCTTCTCATTGCACTCATGATGGAAGTGAGGCCTAAAGAATAGAAAGTATTTGCACATATGGGAGGCTAAAGCACTATGAATGTTTAAGAATGTTTTCATGAATGAACAAATGGATTAATTAATTGATGGATGATGGGTGGATGGCTGAGTGATGAATGGGTGCATAAACTGGTGGACCAATAAATAAAAGTCAGGACTGGAGCCTTATTGTCCTAGCACTCACTTCACTTCACTTCTACTATATAATAATACATCTTGAAGCAAATATATACCTATGTATATATATATATATATATATATATACAAATATATATATATATATATACAAATATATATGTATATATATATATATACAAATATATATATATATATATACATAGGTATATATTTTAAAATAATAGTATTTGCAAAGTGATCTAGAAGAGAAACTATAAGTTTTCAACCTAGACAGACCTGGGTTTGAATTTCAACTCTGCCACCTGATAGCTTTGTGACCTTCGGAACGTTAGTTAACTTGCTGAGTTCCATTTTTTTTTAATCTGAAAAATGGGGATAATGAAGCAATGATGAAATTGAATAAGATATCTGTATAAAGCATCTAGCAAGTGCATCCTACACAGTAGATGTTCAATAAGTGTTTGTCTCTATCTTTTTCTGTGACTCTTGCATTTTAATTTATAGCTTATGGAAATGCCAATGTTATTTCATCTAAACACCATGGAACTTCTTTACCACAGGTGGCTCTAATCCAGTGTTTCTCAAAGTGTGGTCCCTCAGACCAACAGCATCAGGAACACCTGAGAACTTTTAGATATGCAAATTCTTAGGTCCCATACTACACATACAGAGTCAGAATCTCTGGAGCTGGAGCCCATATATGTCTCTTTTATTAAATCCTTCAGTTTATTCTGATACACATTGAAAACTACTAATCTATATAATTGATATCTCTGGATCCACTGCTCGGTTTTCTAGAGCTACTTAAATGCATAAAGACTGTATGAGTTAGTTTTCACACTGCTATAAGGATACTACACAAGACTGGGTAATTTATAAAGGAAAATGGGACTTGTAGTTCCACATGGCAGGAGAGGCCTCAGGAAACTTACAATTGTAGCAGAAGGGGAAGCAGGCACTTCTCACATGGCAGCAGGCAAGAGAAAGAGACAGAGAGAGAGAGAGAGAGAGAGAGAGAGAGAGAGAGAGAGAGAGAACACAACTTATAAAACCACCATATCTCATGAGAGCTCACTCACTATTATGAGAACAGCATAGGGGAAACTGCCCTCATGATCCAATCACCTCCCACCAGGTCTCTCCTTCGACACATGGGGATTATGGGGATTACAATTTGAGATGAGATTTGGGTGGGGACACAGAGCCAAACCATATCAAAGGCCTTTGATTGTGTTTTTTCCTGAGGTCTCCTCTAAGCTATGACATTACATGTACATGCCACATTATGTCAACCCATGATCCAGGAGGTGACATTAATTGACCCCTGAGCTCCAGTGACAGCTTTCTAATTAAACATAAACTTCACCTTGTCCGTGCATTGTGAGAATGTCCTTGATTTATAATGATAACTCTAAACTGTCTCAACAGTTTTTCGAGGAAGCCACTATATATCTTTGTTAAAAACCAAAACCTTCACATTTCTTTAAATCTTACTTTAAATTATGAATTATTCTTTATAATAGTAATTCAAGACTAGTGAATAATCATGCTGGTAATTCAGTGAAGAGTGTATTTTTGTTTGGGTTTATAAAGAGCAGAATTAAGCATGGGCAAACAAACTCTAGGTCCTTTGACATGATTAAAGAAAGTTTCGTAAGTTGACCCATACAACCTTACCCAAGAAACTCTGATCTGTGGACACAATGCCTAAGAAGGAACAAACATTTTTTTGAAGATGAAACTGCTTTTTCAACTTAAACCTTTAGAGTGATAACAATGCCATTATCTCCTTTGCCATTTCTTGACCCAGGAGCTGGAGAACCAAAGGGTTCATTGATCACTGTAAGAAAGATAGAAGAGATAGCTACTGAAAGGTTTTGAAGGATCAGCATAAAGTCCTTAGGCCAATTAAAAGTTAATCACCTGGACTTAGGCATTAGAGATTCAATTATACTGAAGTTTCAAACAATGTCAACTGTACTCTGAATATTATTATTTCAGCTGGGATAGCAAGCCAAAGGTAGCTTCCACAGACCAAGTCATTTGGGCCGTGAAGCTAAAACAACTGAAGTTCCATGTCAACAGTGAGAAGAAAATTCATTTTGCTTTTTTAATGCTATTTGCATTATGCTTCTATCATGTTCCAATCTAATACCTTCAAGAGCAAAAGGTAAAATTCTGCAAACTTTTCAAGGACTTTTTACCATGCATATAGTAGATGGCTGAGTTTTGAAGGAAGAAAATTGTAAAACTGGCATAGCAGGAGATGGGTAGGGAGAAAGGTGATGAGCAGACACAAACTCCTTCATCTGGTCTCATCAGCAGCTCTCTCACCCCTCTGTCCCACAAACACATTTGACACTGGGTAGCGCTGATCCAATTCCTGGTACCTATATTGTAATGAAATTTTAAATTTCTGAATATATATAAATAAAGACTATAGTCAGTTGAGTCAAGTCTGTAGAATACTGTCAGAAGGCAGACTGTGTAGTTAGAAATGTATAATACACATAATTTATAGAAAATGCTAGTACCTAAACAATTTTTTAAAAAAATATTGAGCATATCAAGCCCATGATGCCAACAAACATAATGTTGAAAATGGGTAACACATATATTTAAGCTTTAAAGAAAATTTAAAGAAAAATGGTAAGCAATAAATAATAATAGTGAGGAGGTTATGGCATATATTAGAAAAGTAGTGAGAAAATAACTAAGATTTAAGCTTAAGGAAAACTATTAAAATCCAGGCCTTAAGCAAGCGGAATACACATACACCATCCCATGACTGAAACAGAAAGAAATTGAATCCCTGAACAGACCAATAACAAGTTCTGAAATTGAGGCAGTAACAAACAACCTACCAACCAAAAAAAAAAAAAAAAAGCCCAGGACCAGAGGGATTCACAGCTAATTCTACCAGATGTGCAAAGAAGACCTGGTACCATCTCTACAGAAACTATTCCAAAAATTGAAAAGGAGGGACTTCTCCCTAATTCACTTTCTGAGGCCAGACTCATCCTGATACAAAAACCTGACAGAGACACAACAATAAAAGAAAACTTTCAGCCAATATCCTGGACAAACATTCATGCAAAATCCTCAACAATACACTGGCAAACCAAATCCAGCAGCACATCAAAAAGCTAATCCATCACGATTAAGTAGCTCTGGTCCCCAGAACGCAAGGTTGTTTCAACAGAAACAAATCAATAAATGTGACTCATTAAATAAGCAGAACTAAACAAAAAAAAACCATATGATTATCTCAGTAGATGCAGAAAAGACTTTTGAAAAAATAGTCAACATTCCTTCAGTTTAAAAGTTCTCAATAAATATTGAAGGAACATACCTTAAAATAATTACAACCATATATGACAAGCCAACAGGCAACATTATACTGAATAGCTGAATAGCTGGAAGCATTTCTCTTGAATATAGGCACAAGACAAAAATGCCCTCTCTCACCACTCCTATTCAACATAGTATTGGAAGTTCTGGCCAGGAAAATCAGACGAAACAAATAAAGGACATCCAAATAGGAAAAGAGAAAGTCAAACTATCCTTGTTTGCAAAGGACATGATCCTATACCTAGAAAACCTGATAGTCTCAGCCCAAAAGCTTCTCAAACTGATAAACAACTTCAGAAAAGTCTCAGGATACAAAATCAATGTGCAAAAGTCACTAGCATTTCTATATCTCAAAAATAGTCAAGCCAAAAGCCAAACCAGGAAAGAACTCCTATTCACAATTGCCACAAAAAGAATAAAATACCTAGAAATACACCTAACCAGGGAGGTTAAAGGTCTCACAAGGAGAATTACAAACCACTGCTCAAAGAAATCAGAAATGACACAAACAAATTGAAACACATTCAATGCTCACAGATACAAAGAATCAATATTGTTAAAATGGTCATACTACCCAAAGCAATTTATGGATTCAATGCTATTCCCATTAAACTACCATTGACATTCTTCACAAAACAAGAAAAAAAACTATTTTAAAATTGATATGGAATCAACAAAGAGTCCGAATAGCCAAGGCAACCCTAAGCAAAAAGAATAAAGCTGGAGGCATGATGCTACCCAACTTCAACCTATACTACAGGGCTACAGTAATCAAAACAGCACGGTACTGGTACAAGAATAGACATATAAACCAATGGGACACAATAGATAACCCAGAAATAAAAGTGCACACCTACAACTATCTGATCTTTAACAAACTGAAAAAAAAAACAAGCAATGGGGAAAGGAATTCATATTCAATAAATGGTGCTGAAATAACTCGCTAGCCATATCCAAAAGATTGAAGCTGGACCCCTTCCTTACATCACACACAAAAATTAACTCAAGATGTATTCAACACTTAAATGTAAAACCAAAAACTATAAAAATCCTGGAAGACAACCTAGACATTACTATTCAGGATATATGAACAGACAAAGATTTCATAACAGAGACACCAAAAGCAATTGCAACAAAAGAAAAAATTGACAAATGGAATCTAATTAAACTAAAGAGCTTCTGCACAGCAAAAGATGCTATCAACAGAGTAAACAGACAGCCTACAGAATGGGAGAAAATATTTGCAAACTATGCATCCCACAAAAGTCTAATGTCCAGCATCTATAAGGAATTTAAACCAATTTACAAGAAAAAACAACCCCATAATAAAGTAGGCAATGGACATGAACAGACGCTTTTCAAAACAAGACATACATGAGGCCAATAATCACATGAAAAATCTCAACATCCCTGATCATTAGAGAAAAACAAATTGAAACCACAGTGAGATATCATCTAAGACCAGTCAGAATGGCTACCACTAAAAAGTAAGAAAATAACAGATGCTGGCAAGGTTGTACAGAAAAGGGAATGCTTATACACTGTTGGTGGGAGTGTAAACTAGTTCAGCCATTGTGGAAGACAGTGTGGTGATTTCTTAAAGACCTAAAGACAGAAATACCATTTGAATCAGCAATTCCATTACTGGGTATGTAACCAAAGGAATATAAATCATTCCACTATAAAGACACATGCACATGTACATTCATTACAGCACTATTTACAATAGCAATGACATAGAATCAACCTAAATGTCCATCAATGATAGACTGTATAAAGAAAATGTGGTACATATACACTATGGAATACTATGCAGCCATAAAAAAGAATGAGATCATGTCTTTTGCAGTGACATGGATGGAGCTGGAGACCATTATACTTATCAAACTAACACAGGAACAGAAAACCAAATACCACATGTTCTCACTTATGAGTAGGAGCTAAATGATGAGAACATATGGATGCATAAAGGAGAACAACACACACTGGGGCCTTTCTGAGGGTGGAGGTTTGGAGGAGGGAGAGGTTCAGGAAAAATGACTAATGAGTACAAGGCTTAAAACCTGGATGATGAAATAATTTGTACAACAAGCCCCCTTGATGCAAATGTACCTATGTAACAAACCTGCACTTGTTCCCCTTAACTTAAAATAAAAGTTAAAAAAAGAATAGAGTAGCATATATATTTCTAACCTAAACTCATCAAAATTTTATAGTAAATAATGAAATACTGGTTATATTTAGACTGTACTTAATGAATCAGTTTTTGAGCTGTCAGGGACCCTAATAATCAAATTGGCAAATGATCTTAATTTGAAGCAAACACTGTACTTTATTTGAGAGAGAGAATTTGAATTTGTATCAGTTTCTAAACATACTTCCTTTTAGTAAGTTCAAATGTTTTATTTAATTTGATGAGGGTCTCTTTTTTTTGTCCTAGGTTTTAAGTTACGACTAGATGTCTAGTTAATCTGTGACTCAGACTAAAATATATTTTATCTCTGCCTTTCTCAGAAAGCCAGAAATATCCAAAGTGAACTTACACAATGCGGTTGTATTCACTCACACAAATAATTAATGTTACCTGTAGAAGTTTGCAGAGCAAGGACTCTAAGCATAAGTCTTCCTCCAGATTTCCTGCAGACTACCTTTTCTTGGATATGTGTTTCACTGGAGAGAAAAAAGGTGAAAGAGAAAAGTGTTTTTTAATCGTTTTTTTTTTTTAATTAAAAGGATCCAAATAGAACCCAACGTATTGTTACACGTTTGAGTCTGTGTCTTGCTATAATGAAACAATATACCAAGGGGAGTTTGCATTTGGCCTGTTCATCTTGCTAAGGCACTGACTTAGAAGTCTAATTACAAGGATTTACTGTCAGTACCAATAGCATTAGCTATGACCCCACTGATTCTCCAGCCAAACCGATAAAGAATATATACATATCACCCACATTCCAAAGTATGTGTGTGTGTGTATGGATTTTCATCCACCAAGGAGACACTAGCTGGAATACATTGCACACATGCCAGACTATAGTATTGGGACAGAAATAGGTGGTCACAGAAGAGTGCCAGGATGATGAAGGGTAGGCTAAATCTTATCACATGAGAAACAGTTAAAAGCTATTTCACCTGAAGATGAAGAAGACTTAAGGAGAATATCAGTGCAATTTTTATAAATTTGAAGGGCCATTTGTACTGAAAAATTAGAGCTTATTTTGTATGGCTGAAAGAGCAGGATAAAGACTAAGGAGAAAATTTTCATAAGGCAGATTTGAAGTCAACATGAGGAAGAACTCTCTGGCAATAGTAAAATGAGCTGTCTGAGTAAATGTTATCTGTTCCTGGAGAGACTTGAGTCTAGATTGGATGAGTGTTTGTTTGTCAGGGATGTTGGAGAGAATGTTAGTGTGAGAGTGGGTTAGATAACCCTTACAGCTTCCCAAAGTCGTTCACTCATTCATTCACTGTTTTCACAGATATTTACTAAGCCCCTACTAAGTTGCAGGCACCATTGTAAGCACTAAAGAAACAGTGGAGAGTAAGGCTTTTTTTTTTTTGGTCTAATGAGGTTACATTCTATGAATTCAAACAAAACAAATAAATATTTCATGTAATGTCCGATAGTGAAATTGTTAGAAAGAAAATAACATCTGTGAATCACATGCTCCTCTGAAATGGAGATCTTTTGATTTAGAGACCAGCACTATGCCCACTAAACTTTTCTTTCCCCAAAGACTTCAGGCCTGGGCTTTGTCAGACCAAATTGGAAAAGAGAAACTAACACTGGTGATTCCCTTTAAAGCATATTACAGGATACTACAGGAAGCTAAATTAATAGTGGAAGCTTCATAGTCAGCAAAAAAACATGTTTCTTGACTCCTAAACCAGTAAATTTCTCATTCTTCCTTCCAGAAAAGCATGGCTTTAGGAACCATAATGTAAACAAGGAAAGCAATATATGCTAGTTAATGCTCTTCAATCCCCATTATAAATTATTGTTTCATAGACATTGTGTGGAACAAAGAACAAAACAGTTGAGGCCTGCTTGAGCATGCAGCTGAATGCTACTGTCATGTCAACCACAGACAAAATTGTTAAGTAAGCAGCTTTTGTTTTCTTTGGTGTAGAGATAAGAAAAGGTATCTTTGCCAGTCTCTTCATGTCATACCAACAGCTCTCTTATGTGGCAGGTCTCTACATTCATTTTTCACATATGTACCTTAGAAACCATGTTCCAGGTTAGTGAAGGTCCACTATGAAGACAGGGGTAGCAAAATTGCAACCTACAAAATTGTATATAATACAATCAGATATATCTGTACTTGTGACAAGTCTGTACTTGTGACAACCACCCACCTATCCCGACGCTCAGACAAGATAGAGGTGATTGAGATGTGAAAATGCAGACAAATGAGAGGACTTTCTCAGGGAGATAAATTATACCAACAGTAAACTGTAAAATGAATTAGAAACAGCCACGCTGCTCTGGCCTAATCAGCAAAAAGTAAAGCAGAGCCTAAGACCCCTGGTGATCCCTACTCCCCTGGGTATTGGATCGAAATGAAACATCACTTGATTCAGAAAACAAAACCAAGTCTAGTCAAGTCTAGAGAAGCATTGCCAAAAAATGCAATGGAGGGGAGCAGGGGATGGGTAGTAAAACAAATAGATAGATGAATGTTCAAAAAGACAAACAAACAAATACAAATGGCAATTTAAAAAGATAACAGTAAATTTCCCAATTCTGACTGAGATAGAGGAATAGGGGCCACATAGAGAGTATTGTCCTGCCTGCCAAACTCTTTGTAAGCATGCAAATCACCCTGAGAACAAGACACTTACAAGTGATGATTTCGGAGGAGGGAAAAGACTGGCCAAGACAAGACAAGGGCTCTTGTCTCCAAGGTGTGCAAGTTGTTTTCAACTCCTAGTTCCTGAGCACCTAGCCAGGGCAACAGCTGCTCACTATTGACTCCATATTGGTATAGGACAGAAAACTGGCCTTGGTCCAGGCATTTGACAGAGTCTTTGGTGATTACTCTCTACAGGGCTGGTCTTCAATTGTGCAATAAGCAAAATGTGATCATCTTTCCCCTCCCCTTCCTTGTTTCCTGTTCAAAGGCCTTTTACACCTCCTAGTGATTCCTACCTGTTAATCCAGTGCTTTCCCACTGAAGTGCCAGTGACTTCATAGAATGCCCCATCCAGGCACCTGTCTGCAAGGACTTGATATAAGAGGCTATATCAATTTCCTAGGGATGCCGTAACAATTACCACAAAATATGTAGCTTCAAAAACAGAAATGTATTCTCTCAAAGTTCTGGAAGCGGAAAGAGTACAATCAAAGTGTCAGCAGGACCATGTTCCCTCTGAAAGCTCTAGGAAAGAAATTTTTTCCCTCTTCTAGCTTCCCGTGGCTCCTGGAATTTCTTGGCTTGTCCGTGCATCACTCTAATCTCTGCCTTCATCTTCACATGAGCATCTTCTCTATGTGTGTGTCTTTGTCTTCACATGATCTTCCTATAAGGATACCAGTCTTTGAACTTAGGGCCCATCTTAATCCAGTATGGCCTTATCTTAACTAATTATATCTTCAAGGACCCTATTCCAAGTAAAGTCACATTCTGAGGCTCCAGGTGGACATGAATTTCAAGAGGGCACTATTCAACCCCAGACAGAGACAATGTTTAATGCAAAAGAATATATTTCCTTAGTAAAAGAGAGATATTAAATATAAAATGGCAAATTTCAGACAGTGGAACTGAGGCGAAGGTGACAGTTTAGGAGACAGGATAGACATCTGAAGACCCACAGATCCCTTCTAAAGTAGACGCATATACCACCAGAGTTGATTTTATTTTTGAAAAAATTAGAATCAAACAAGTTTTAGTTATTCCGTAAATGTTACAATTTTGGAAATACTGAAATTACATTATTCATTTTCATTCCGTAGTTAATGAACATTCTCTGATTACAGGGTTTTTCAAGGTACAAAATGCAGTGAAAAAGCTATTCTATGTTGTAACCTTAGAAGCTGTCATATTTTGTGCAGTCGGGCTTTAAAATATTTTGCAAACAGATCTCAAGCAGAACTCCACTTGTAAAAAACCAACTCTTTTCAGGGGCAAAGTGAGGGACACTGAAGGCATCAGAGAAATAGGTCCTGGATATATTAATAGACTTGGGTTCAAACTCTCCTATGTGAATTGCACATTGCATTTAGAGCAAGATACTTAAAAAGCAAACTCTGCTAAGTTATATAAGACATACTGTTTCAGGGCTCTGACTCTACACATCTTTAGTCAACAAGGAGGGATAACACTTTGCCCATAGTGACTGTTTTTAGAAGGCAATGGACTGTCATGGAAATACCTGGTCTTTGAAGTCAAGTGGGGCTGTCTCTAAATCTGTATCCATCTTTTGCTAGTTTTATCACTGAGGTTAAGTTCCTTGATTGTCCTAAGCCTCAGTTCACTTCCACGTATAATAGAAATAATGATACCTATCTCATGTGATGTTCTGAGGAGCAAATAAGACGTTTGCTTACACTTCTCCAAAGGTATTCAAGAGGGTCCTGACAAGTGTCATTGAGTCAGGTAGACCAGCCAACTTGTTAAAATACATACAATCTCAAGGCCCTACCTACAGAGATTCTGAATCAGTATGTCTTACCTTGGTCCTGGGAATTTGCTTTTAATAAAATATCTCATATACCTAATGTAAATGACGAGTTAATGGGTGCAGCACACCAACATGGCACATGTATACATAAGTAACAAACCTGCATGTTGTGCACTTGTACCCTGGAACTTAAAGTATAATAAAAAAATTTAAAAAAGAAAATAGCTCAGATTATTCTGATGCCACCCTTTGAAGACTAGCATTTGGAAACCCCTGGACACCATTGCTTTTTAAGCATCTTGCTCAAAATGCAATGTGCAATTCACAAACAGTACAATGCACAAATCTTCAGTGACTTTTAAGATATGTGTATACCTATGTGACTGCCACTCAGATCAACATATAGATTATTTCTGTCACCCACACTGAGAAAAGTTTCTTCTGCTCATTCCCAGTCAATATTCCCTCGTCCCCAGAGGTAACTACTCTTCCGACTTGCAGCACTATTGACTGGATCTTCCTGTTCTTTTTTTTTTCCAATTTCAGCTTTTATTTTATTTTATGCATGTGCTGTTTTGTTCCATCGAAGTAATACGTGATGTTGAAGTTTGGAGTATGGATCCCATCACCCAAATAGCGATCATATATCCAACAGGTAGTTTTTCAACCCACACCTCCCACCTTTCTTTCCCTCTACCCTCTATTAGTCTACAGTGTGTATTGTTCCTATTTATATGCTCATGTGTGCTCAATGTTTAACTCCTACTTATAAGTGAGAACATGGGGTATTTGGTTTTCTGCTACTGCCTTAATTCACTTAGGATTATGGCCTCCAGCTAGCTCCATCCATGTTGCCACAAAGGACAGAATTCCATTCTTTTTATGGCTGCATAGTATTCCATGGCTATATGTACAACATTTTCCTTATCCAATCTGCCATTGATGGGCACCGGGTTGGTTACACGTCTCTGCGATTGTGAATAGCACAGCAATGAACATACAAGTCCATGTGTCTTTTTAGTATAATGATCTATTTTCTTTTGGGTACACCCAGTAATGAGATTGCTAGGTCAAATGGTAGCTCTGTTTTAAGTATTTGAGAAATTGCCAAACTGTTATCCACAGTGGGTGGACTAATTTACATTCCCATCAATTGTATATAAGTATTTCCTTTTCTCCATAGTCTCGCTAGCATCTGTTGCTTTTTGACTTTTTAATAATAGCCATCCTGCCAGGTGTGAGATGGTATCTCATTGTGGTTTCCATTTACATTTTTCTGATGGTCAGTGATGCTGAGCATTTTTTCATATGTGTGTAGGTCACTTGTATGTCTTCTTTTGAGAAATGTGTGTTCATGTCCTTTGCCTATTTTTAATGGGGTTATTTGTTTTGTGCTGGTTGATTTGCTTAAGTTCCCCATAGATTCCAGATATGCCTTTGTCAGATGCATAGTTTGTGAATGTTTTCTCCAATTCTCTAGGTTCTCTGTTTATTCTGTTGATAATTTACTTGCTTTGAAGAGCTGTTTAGTTTAGTTAGGTTCTGCTTGTCTATTTTTGTTTTTGTTGCAATTGCTTTTCATTACTTAGTCAGAAATTATTTGCCAAGGCCAATGTCAAGAAGAGTATTTACTAGATTGTCTTATAGGATTTTTATAGTTGGAGGTCATACATTTAAATATTTGATCTATTTTGAGTTAATTTTTGTATATGCTGAAATATAAGGGTCTGACTTCAGTCTTATGCATATTGCTAGCCAATTATCCCAGCACCATTTAATACAGAGACCTTTCCCCATTGCTTGTTTTGTCAGGCTTTGATGGTTCTTGAACTTCAAATAATGATAACATTTACTCTTTTGTTTCTGGCTGCTTTCATTTGACATTATGTCTTAAAGGGTCATCTATGCACTTATGTGTATCAGTAGCAACTACAGTAAGTTTTTACTACACATGGAAATATTGAATGTTCAAGCTAAAAGAGACTGTAAAGGTTATATATCAGGGATATTAGAGCTCTGGCTCAAATGTATACAAGGAACAAGGTAGAGAAAGCAAAAGAGTAAAGCAGGTAGTTTTAATGCAACTAGGGAGTGGTAGAACCATAGAAAACTAGAGTTGTTCCCCAGCTAAAGGAAGCAACCAGTATATACTAAGTTCCTGTTGGCTCTTGCTATGTGGGAACATGGACATAGTATGGCCAGATTTCCCAGCTTTTCAAGAAAAATTGGAAATATGGATTGTTTTGTGGAATCCCCTGAATTTTAATCAACTTTAAGATAAGTACAGACAGATCAATACATATCTGCAGGCTACATCGAGCCCATGGGTGATCAGTTTGCAATCTCTGACTAATTTAATGTCTCCACTTTTAGATAAGCATATAAGACTCAGAAAGAAAGGGGCTTATCCATGGTCACACAGAAATTTGAGAGCAGAGTTGAAAGTAGCTTAGCTTAATAGCTTAGAGCAGAGAATATGAAGACAGATTTCCTGAGATGAAGTCCCATCACTGCAATTTACCAGCTGTGTGACCTCTTGGCACATTATTTAGCCTTTCTGGGCCTCGGTTTTTTTCATCCATGAAATGGAAGGGGAAATGCTTACCTGACAGTGTTGTTGAGAGAACTGAGTGAATTAATATATGTAAAGAGCTTAGGATAGTACCTAGTGCAAAGTAAGTGCTATGGAAGTGTTAGCTTTGTTGTTGATGATGATGATATTGTTATTTCCACAGATAATGCATGGGGACAGTAATATTATTTGTCATTTCTGAGGAGTTAATTTCTTCAGGAAAGATTGCCAATATATGATACTAAGACATTTCTAAATTGTCAGGCTTGATGTAAAAAGAGCATTTAAATGGTTCGTTAATGCAAATTTTCCATTAATCAAAATATGTTCAAGTGATGGTTAGCTCAAAAATGAAAGGCAAAACTGCCAATAGAAGAAACATGTTCAAATCTGTGTCTCTAATATGTGAAAAATATACTTCCATTTGTGGAAAGTTGGACTTTAGTTCAAGCCAAAAAGAACTTGTATTAAATCTTAAGACATTTTGTACAGTTTGTCAGAGATACAGGTATTTTACTTGGTGATGTAAGAGCTGCAGGAAATACAAACAGTATAATTCTAATACAAATTTTTATTGTATAGTGCCTTGGAATTTTTAAAGTCTCTCTCACAAATATGAAAATCCTAGTTTGTTAGAAATAGAAAGCACTTAGGAGATCTCCCAACATCCCTCATTTTCTAGATGAGGAAACACACCCAGAGAGATTGCTACATGCCCAGAATCACACAGCTAGGCTGTGGCAGAACAAGAATTTGGCTCCTGTAACTAGTCAGAAAATACTAATACAGGAAATAATTAGGTACTAACTGAGAACTACAATCAATGTGGCTGCATTTGCAACATTAGCACAGAACAGATAGAGGGGGAGTGGTGGGCTAAAAATCTCTCAAAAGGTTGCTTGGAAGAGGCAGCTTCTGTGGTAGACCTAGAAAGGAACAAATTTCTAAAGGTCAAAAGCCAGTCAGAGGGCATAGCCATGTAAAAAAGGTAGGGTGAATGTGCCATGTGGGTGGCACAATGTAGAGACTAACAAGACTAGCAGTGTATAGGTAAAAGTAAAGGGAAGCATTGCCAGAAAGGGAAGTTAGGGCTGCATTCTAGAGGGTTTTGAATGCCAAATAAATAAACATGCACATGAGGCCACAGCCAGGTAGTAAGGCTCCTATTTTCCATAAAAGAAATGTGTACTCATATTTTTAAAATAATTCAACTGCTGCAGAAAAATTTAAATAAAAAGTAAAAGTCTCTTCAATTTCCACTACCCAGAGTCACCATGATTAACAGTTTCTGGTGAAACTTGCCAGAAATGTCTCTAAGTAGTTCTTTTAAAATCACAATCTTTATTTTTTATACTGTTATCTACTGCTGTGGCCCTGATGTAGCACAGTGACTGCATTGCATTATACCTGGGTTATACAAATGCTGAAAGCAAAAAGTGCCCGTGAGTACTGCCTAGCCTGCTTAAAGAGAACTGGAAAAAAGAAATCACTAAGTTCTCTCTAAAAATTTAGAAAACCAAAATGCCTTTTCAGTTTTTGACAAATAATTCATCAGTGTAATCCTTCCCATTTGCACATGCTGATAGAGTCAACTCTCCTGGCATCCATAAAGAACATACAAATGTCCCAGGAATCTGATGTGACTCCTCACTAATGATATTTTCTGCTTCAGTCTTTCAGCCAAGAAATAATAAGAAACTAAGAAGGGGCCTCTCTTTCTGTCAGGGGTACACACAAAGAATGCAGTTTTAGATAATCCAGCTCTGCTAAAAAATCAAATAGGGTAGTGACAAGAACAAAATAATTGCAGAAATGGAGTGGAAGGAAAGGGGGAAATGGAATTTGGTTATGTAAATATTCTACAGGAAGAGATTGAGATGAAATAACTAAACCAAGAGGTCCATGCTGGGGTTAGCATGGGACAGCTATGCCTGTTTAATACCTGACTCAAAGGTGAAGGAAAATTTAATCATTCTGAACATGAGGGAAATCACAGCCAGGATTACAGTGTCAAGAAAACATACATTCAAAAGCTCTAGGAAACATTAAAAGAGAAGATCACCTGATAGATCATATTAAAAATCTACCAGGTGTTCCTGGGTGTGAGGGAGTATTAATGGATGCTAGGATCTTAGTAAATTAATAAAATATTTAGAGCAGTTAGAAATTGCCAGAATCACATATTTCTTGACCATGTACATATAAAATATTTGCTTTTAATTGTCATCTTTCTGCTAAAACTCAACTTTCTCTTTCAGTATCTCTGTATTACATTTTATGTTTATGAACTTACACATTTCCTTCACATACCCTAGGTTTTATCCAAACTGAACTGTTGCTTCCCCCATTCACAAGCTGAAGTTCCTAACCTCTGTGCCTTTGTTCTCATGATTTCTTTCATTGGAGATTGTATTAGTCTGTTCTGATGCTGCTAATAAAGACATTCCAGAGACTGGATAATTTATACAGAAAAGAGGTTTAATTGACTCACAGTTCCACATGGCTGGGGGGTGCCTCACAATCATGGCAGAAAGCAAGAAGGAGCAAAGTCACATCTTACGTGGTGGCAGACAAGAGAGAACTTGTGCAGGGGAACTCCCCATTATAAAACCATCAGATCTCATGAGACTTATTCACTATCATGAGAACAGCACTGGAAAGACCCACCCCCATGATTCAGTTATCTCTGACCGGGTCCATCCCACAACATGTAGGAGTTATGGGAGCTATAATTCAAAATAAGATTTGGGTGGGGACACAGCCAAACTACATCATTCCACCCCAACCCCTCTCAAATCTCATGTCCTCACATTTCAAAACCAATCATGACTTCCCAGCAGTCCCCCAAAGTCTTTACTCATTTCAGTATTAACTCAAAAGTCCATAGTCCAAGTCTCATCTGAGACAAGGCAAGTTCCTTCCACCTGTGAGCCCATAAAATCAAAGCCAAGTTAGTTACTTTCTAGATACAGTGGGGGTACAGGCATCGGGTAGATATACCGATTCCAAATGAGAGAAATTGGCCAAAACAAAGGGGCTAGAGGCCCCATACAAGTTTGAAATCCAATAGGGCAGTCATTAAACCATAAAGTTCCAAAATGATCTCCTTTGACTCCATGCTTCACATCCAGGGCACATTGATGCAAGAGGTGGGCTCACACAACATTGGGTAGCTCCACCCCTGTGACTTTGCATGGCACAGCTCCCCTCCTTGTTGCTTTCATGGCTTGGTGTTGAGGGTCTGTGGCTTTTCCAGGTGCACCATGAAAACTGTTGGTGGATCTACCATTGTGTGGTCTGAGGGATGGTGGCCCTCTTCTCCCAGCTCCACTAGGCAGTCCCCCAGTGGAAACTCTGTGTGGGGGCTCCCACCTCTTATTTCCTTTCCACATTGCCTCAGCAGAGGTTCTTCGTGAGGGCTCTGCCCCTACAGCAAACTTTTGCCTGGACATTCACATGTTTCTACACATCCTCTGAAATCTAAGCAGAGGTTTCCAAACCTCTATTCTTGACTTCTGTGTATCCACAGGCTCAGCACCATGTGGAAGCTGCCAAGAGTGAGGCTTGCACCCTCCAAAGCCACAGCCTGGCCTGTACCTTGGTCCCTTTTAACCAGGGCTGGAGAAGATGGGAAGCAGGACATCAGATCCTTAGGCTGCATACAACAGAAGGGCCCTGGCCCAGCCCACAAAACCATGTTTTCCTTCTAGGCCTTGAGGCCTGTGATAGGAGGGCCTTTAGCAAAGGCCTCTAACATGTCCTGGAGATATTTTCCCTTATTGTCTTGGTGATTAACATTCAGCTCCTTGTTACTTATGCAAATTTATGCAGCAGGCTTGAATTTCTTCCCAGAAAAATTGTTTTTTCTTTTCTATTGCATCACCAGGCTGCAAATTTTCCAAACTTTTATGCTCTACTTCCTCTTGAATGCTTTGCCGCTTAGAAATTTCTTCTACCAGACACCCTAAATTATCTCTCTCAAGTTCAAAGTTTCACAGATCTCTGGGGCAGGGTCAAAATTCCACCAGTTTGTTTGCTAAAACATAACAAGCATCACCTTTAGTTCCCAAAAAGTTCCTCATCTCCATCTAAGACCACCACAGCCTGGACTTTAGTGTCCATATCACTATCAGCATTTTGGTCAGAGCCATTCAACAAGTCTCTAGGAAGTTCCAAACTTTTCCAAATCTTCCTGTCTTCTGAGCCCTCCAAGTCTCTAGAAAATTCCAAACATTCCCACATTTTCCTGTCTTCTTCTGAGCCTTCCAAACTATTCCAACCTCTGCCTGCTACACAGTTCCAAAGTCGCTTCCACATTTTCAGGTATCTTTACAGCAGCAGAGTTGCTTTTTTTTCTTCATCCATTCTAAATTCACCCTCATACTGGGATGATCAAATCTTACCCTTCTCTCAAATTCAAATTCAAAAGCTCAACTCAAAAGCCACCTCTTCTATTAAGTTTTCCAAAATTTCACCCCTCACTCCTCTCTACCACACCCCACCACATCCACAAGTTTTCCACCTTTGGAGGACTTTATCTCTCACATGACATTTAGCACTGAGAAATTTCTGCATATTAATAGGAAAATACATATTTTTCCTGTTCCACTGGCCTGTAAACTCCTTGAGAAAAAGCTCCAAGAGGATTCATCTTTGTATTCCTCACTCAGCATACGCATCACAAACACATACATCACACCCCCACACACACACATACACCCACACGTGCATATAGACAACCACAGTACAGTGACTTTAACCACCTGAATGCTCAATAAATATTTGAGGAAAGAAGGTGAGAAGGAAGAAATGTAGACTGACATTATGGAAAGCAAAATACAGATAGTCCCTGATTCATGATGGTTCAACATACGATTTTTTGACTTTACAATGGTACAAAAGCAATATGCATTCCGTAGAAACTGTACTTCCTATACTCACACAATCATTCTGCTTTTCACTTTCAGTGCAATATTCAATAAATTATATGAGATATTCAACACTTTGTTATAAAACAGGCTTTGCATTAGATGATTTTGCCCAACTGTAGACTAATGTAAGTATTATGAGCACATTTGAGATAGGCTAGGCAAAGTTATGATGTTCAGTAGATTAGGTATGTTAAATGCATTTTCAACTTATGATATTTTCAACTTACAATGGCTTTACCAGGACATAACCCTATTGTAAGTCACAAGGTGAGGAGCATCTATATATTGGAGCAATCATATTATGTTGAGTTTATATGTAAAAAATTGAGAAGAGTTTTGCTTGAATGCACTAGATAAGCTGACATGAAAATCAATGACAATTCTTTCCACTGTCAATATGATTTTTATCATAAGCTACAACTCAGAAAATGCCTATTATTAAATACTAACATTATTTCTAATCCTCCCAGCAACTCAGTAATTACCCATTGTTATCTCCTATTTTCCAAGTGAGGAAAATGAGTTTCAGAGAATTTAAGCAACTTGGACAAGACAAATAGCACAGGTGGGAATTGAAACTAGTCCTGCCTTACTTCAAAGCCTGAGTTCTTTCCATTAGCACATTTTTAAAGCACTTTAACAACTAATATCTTATTTGTAGCACACAGAAAAATGGCCAATTTTGGTATTCTTTCTCCTCAGCACCCCAGTCACTCCTACATCTTCCACTTCTACACTCTTACCGTCCTCTTCAGTCCCACTGAGGCTCTACCATATCACCCACTATGGACTAATTAAGACCTGTAGAGGTAAGCTTAAGCACTTAAAAGGTAATGCTTCATTATTTTATCTAATTTTTAAAATGCTAAACTATAAAATTAAATTTTATCTTTCACTGACCAAAATGTACGTATGCTGAGGTTTTAAGCTCCTTTCTAGATTTCCTGATATTATCTTTCCTTCTCCTTGCCTTCTCCCCTACCCTCTCTTTCTCCCCATATCCCTCCCTCTCTTTTTCTCTCTCCCTTTCTCCTTCTCTCCATCTCTAGCCCCTCATCTCCCTGCTTCTCCCTCCATCTTGTCTTTCCCCATCTCTCCTGCTTTGCTGGTACCATCAGCTTAAACTTAGTCTGACTTCTGGGTGAGCCAGCATTGGTAGGCCTCAGAGAGTAAGAGGTCCAGGAAGTAGAGGAGAAGGACAGATCTCTACAATAAGTGCATCCCCAGAAGTGGGGTTATAGCAAAGTCCCCCATTCCCTGGTTAGGCTGTGATGGTAGTTTCCTCAGCCTTGGTGAGGAAACTAAGGCACTCTGGTGCCTTCACAAGGATTTAGTGAAATCAGAGCATTAAAATCATTAAGCATATCTGCTGCTAACACTAGGGGCCATATTGGGTCAACTTTATAAGGAAATCAAATATAAGGCCACTGACAAGGTGTAATCTGAAGGACACCAAAATGATACCTCTGACCAAGGGTATCTCTCCTAACAGAATAGTCTTGAATGGATTGCAGTCTTTCAAAATATCCTACGAAAATGCAAACACCCCCAAGAAAGATTTTTTAAAGCCTTATGAGTTAGTATTTCAGTAGGGCCTTACTTTCCCAGTGTGACAGCTGATCAAAGGGAAAAGCCTCCTAAGTATGGGATAAGAAATAAAGTGAGAAGGTTGTAAATTTCATAAAGGGAGATGAGTGACAAATTTTGACTCTTGTGTGGGATAGACTCTGTTTCCATACCATTACTAGGTCCTCTGGGTCCTGGCCTTATGAGTAAAGGGAATTTTTGGTCAGCCTTCTAACTTCCAGAGAAATTGGGAACTCCTGCTGCCCCAGTGCTATATTACGGGGTGTTGTTGACAATGAAAAGTTTCAATCTGTACTAACCACATTATGGGTTAAATTTAAGAAAGTGTTGCAAGCTATAATGTAACCATAGGAATAATATGTTAAATAAAACACACACCAGGATGGGACTGCCCCCGAGGGGTGACTGGTCCTTGCGCCAGAGACCTGTAGGGTAAATTGTCCCATTGACTGTTTTTCAGAGTGAGAAAAGGGAGGGACGGAAGCTGGAGTTGCTTAAAGATGCAGCCCAGCAAGCTTAGGGAAGGAAGACCCTGGGAAAGACCTAAAACATTTAGTTTGTATATTTGCCGACAAAAGAAAATTATGAGTCAGTGGAATGTACAAAGTAGAACTGCATTGCATTCAACCTTTTCTTTCCTTTTCTCCCTAAGCTAACAATCAACATATGTAGCTTATTAACATAACTGAGCCTGAATATTTCTTATTAGTGTGTAGTCTTTTTATATCTGTTAAATGAGCATATTTGTCTCTTTTCTCCCTGAAATATTCATTTGCATAGTTAACAAAACCTCGTTTACTTAAAATATTTTCATGACCATTCTAAAGGATCCATACATTCCATCATATTGTGAATGTATGAAGAAGAATTACAGCATAGGGGAAACATGATGAAAATTTGGATGTGATTACTTTCTTATTCTTACTTTCCTGTTCTCACTTGACAAATTCAGGATGCTAAAACCACTTTAGGCATTTTGACAAAAGGCTGTGTAGCTCCCTTTTCCACCCAGAAAAGAATAATTCTCTATGTTTAGGCAGTTTGAACTTGTACTTAAGGACGGTGAATTTGGTCTTTGCTGTTTAGTGTAGGGGGCTGGGGAAAGAAAGGTTTCTGTGTTTATACACTGAATAAATATTCCTGTAGGCAAGACACTTTTCAGTGCTTTAGTCCATGAACTTTTTAAACATCTATCTTGGCTGCTTCACAATTCCAATTTTAATCTTCTAACCTTCCTGCTCAGGTGCCTCCAGTCCTGATTCTAGAGTACTATTTGGAAACTAAACCGTCTATATCCCAGCAAGGAAGAAAAGATAAAAGTTCCCAAGTGGTGAAAAACCAATGCTGTAAAATCGATGCACCATAGATTTCTTGGTATGAGACCCCTTTCTCAGCCTCTACACAACTCTAGCATGTTTACCTATTCAGTTTCCCAATTCACAGGTGATTAAAAAGAATAAATTAAAATGAGATGACTGCTGCTACAGCTTATTATTATTATTAACCTTTATTGGGTGTTATTAGCTGCCATACACTGTGCCAAGCCTTTTTTCACACATTATTTCACTGAATTTTTGACAACCCTATAAAGTCAAATAATATTAATAACTTCATTTTACAGTTTCATAAACTAAGGTTTAGATTCTAACTATCAGAAGGATGAAGTAATTTGCCAAATTTGTATAGGGTAAGTATAGACAGGCATATAGGTATAACATGAAGGGCTATGTTACAACTTCATTGCAAAAGAGTATAAAAATATAAAGGAAAAGAAAATACAAGAAGTTGGGAAGCATAGCAATTTGGAAGTTTTTAATTTGAAGACAGACCACTTTATACCTCTCAGTAGCTTTCAGAGGGCAACATTGTGTTACAACAGGGTAAACTAGCTGGTTTGTGTAAGTATGAATCCAAACCATTAAAACTGGATTAAATTACATGCAAAATCATTTCTTAAGAATGGACGAAGAGGTATAACATATGCTATAAATATTTCTCTGATTTTTTTAAATTGAAATACTATTTGTTAAATTTCAACCTGATGTCCAGTATTGAACCTTCAAACTCATTGTTACAGAAATTGCTAAGCATTAGGAAAGAGTTTCAATTAATAGTTGTTCCCTAACTAAGCCCATTAGAAATTCAGGTGTTGGAAGTTCTCTTTTCTTCCTGGATAAAATAAATGTTAACTGTGTGTTTTGGCTTCTTGGAGGGCAGGAAGGCTTCAGTTATCTGAAAACTTCACATAAATAGAACACATCATCCCTGATGATGGTGGTATTTTTATATGTGTGGTGTTTCTAGAAAAATAAAACTTTGAAAGGTAAGGAAAGAACAAACTCGATTTGCAGCAGATTTTGTTTTTACTTTCAAAGCTTCTGCATTCAGATTCAGGTAGCCCAGTCTGTCAATTTGCTACGTTTTGGGCCTATTCCATCACTAGGGTTTATCCCATTATGCTGACTAATGCAGAACTGACCATTTGCAAAGGAGACATGGGACTATGGTTGACATGATGCGTGATTTGAAATGGCCAAATGCAAACCTCAACCCCACTCCTTACTTGAATAAAAATAGTTGCCCCTAAGCCTTGCCTAAAATGGCCACATAGCCCATACCCAAGGCATAACTGTGATCTGGCATGAGAAGAGAAAGTGAGATTCTGAGCAGGGTCACTTCCCAAGAGGCCAGTCTTTAGTGGATGCCCTGAGTGTTACCTGCAGCACCTGATCAGTTCAGGGAAGCATGAGATCCTTGGTCCAGGACATTCAGAAAGAGCCAGGGACTCTGTAAGACTGCTATAAGTACCCACCAACACAGTTGGTCTCCCTGATATTTGTACCCTTTTATACCTTTTCTAGATCTGTCCATGGTAAATTTTCCAAGAAAACATTGCAAGGAAAAACCCTAGGGACTGAATAGGTAGTAAGCAAGGGAAGGGGCTGAGGGTTTGCAGACTGTTCTCTGAGTGAGAAGTAAACAAATGGCCCAATTTGGACAGAGTAAGAGTAGGTTACATGAGACAGACGTAAAAAATCACATCCCAAACCACTGTGGTCATTCAAAAATGTTTGCAACTTTTCACAAGGGCGGTGGTATTACTCACAATTTCCTGGCCAGATATTCATTAAAGTAACCAAGGACTGAGTACATGAAGCTGCTTCACATCAGCACAGCATCCTACTTTCCCTGCAGCTCTGAACTGTGAGGTACTGTCAAAAAACTCTTCCACACTTTAAAAAGCTATGTTACACAGGAGAGTTGGAATGTGTTCTGGGAGTGGGTGTGTTTGCTTGAGTTCAGTGTGTGCAGAAAAGGCAAGCCTCCACAGCCATTTACACACTTCCCTCCTCAGCGATGGGTACACAGACAGCCAAGCTCCTGGACTAAGTTTCTGAATGGTAACGTACATTTATAAAGATTATTTTCTTAACTATTTTGAGGCATTTTATAAATAATATGCATGTGTCTGCTGAGGGCATATATATATATATTTAGTCAACTTTTGCTTGTTTTCTCCTGAGGCTGGTCTTGTGTGGTTACTTATGTGGTGTGATTTCTGAGGTGTCAAAGAGCTCCCTCCTACTTCCTACCACCATAGTCACCCAAAAATATCTCTTGGGTTGGCCCACCACAGAGCCTAAAATTCCCACATTGCTCAAACATTTGATTTAGTCACTGAAAGCAGCTGTTAAAATCCAAACGTTACATTGGGGTATTAGGCAAATATTCAAAATTAAAGACTATATAAAACAGAAAATAATATGGAAAAGTTGCTTTTGATATGTTAAGTTTCAAAGGATAAATGCAAAATGACATGCACAGTCTGGGACAGGTGCTGTTCTTAAAATGTCGTGGAGTCAGATCCAGCATATATACCCCAGCTCATGAACATAAGCCTATGGTAAAAGAAACCCAGAATTGTTGGGCAGATTTTGTTTGGATTTATGTTGAATGTGTGCTTTCCACAGTTTCTGATCCTCAGCTCCCACTCTCTTCGCAGTGTATCTGACACTTCCCCTTACTGAGCTCCGGAGGCTCCTTCTTGCCGAGCTCCGGAGGCTCCCAGTGACCTCTTGATATTCAGCCTTGGCGGGGCCCAAATACCCACCCCTTGGAAAACTCACTGAGCCTGACATCTGCCTGTAAGCAGCTTTCAGGAAAGATCTCACAAACGCCCACCCAATCTCTCTTGGTAGCAAATTGTCAAATCATACCCATTTCATCAAAAGATGGTGGAGGACTTAGCAGCCTCCTATATTGCTCTGAAATTGGAGAATGAAATTCTGCAGGCTCAAGTGCAGCAGCTGATGGAAGAAAATGCTGCTCTCCGGGCCCAGATCCCAGAGCTTCAGAAGACCCAAGCAGCCAAGGAGGATGATCTACTCCGAAAGTCCTCAGAGGCCAAGGAGCCCCAGAAGCTCCCAGAGCACATGAATCCCCCAACAGCCTGGGAGGCCCAAAAGACCCCAGAGTTCAAGGAACCCCAGAAGCCACTAGAGCCACCGGAGCGTCTACCCTGGGAACCCCCAGCAGCCTGGGAGCTCCAGGAGGCCCCAGCAGCCCCAGAGTCCCTGGAGCCTCCAGCAACCCAGGAGTCCCAGAAACCTCCAATGGCCCATGAGATCCCAGCAGTCTTGGAGGGCCAGGGGCCTGCAAACACCCAGGATTCCACATCAGCCCAAGAGCCCGAGAATTCAGAACCCCAGGATCCCCCAAATATTGAGAAGCCCCAGGAGGCATCAGAATACCAGGACACTGCAGCACAGCTAGAGTTCCTTGAGCTTCCACCTCCCCAGGAGCCTCTGGAGCCTTCAAATGCCCAGGAATTCCTAGAACTCTCAGCAGCCCAGGAGTCCCTGGAGGCTCTAATAGTTGTGGAGACATTAGCAACTTCAGAGTTTCCACAGTCCCCTATTGGGTTAGAGGCTACAGATTTCCCCCTGCAATACACTTTAACCTTCAATAGAGATTCCCAGAAGCTTCCTGAGTTCCTGGTTCAACTGTATAGTTACATGAGAGTCAGAGGGCACTTGTATCCCACTGAAGCAGCCCTGGTGAGCTTTGTTGGCAATTGCTTCTCAGGTAAGGCAGGATGGTGGTTCCAGCTCTTACTGGATATCCAAAGCCCCTTACCGGAGCAATGTGAAAGTTTCATACATGTGCTCCAGGATACTTTTGATAATCCAGAAAACATGAAAGATGCCAACCAGTGCATCCGTCAACTCTGCCAAGGGGAGGGTCATGTAACAACCCACTTCCACCTCATTGTTCAAGAGCTGAACTGGGATGAAAGCACTCTCTGGATCCAATTTCAAGAAGGTCTTGCCAGTTCTATACGAGATGAACTGTCTCACACAAGCCCAGCCACCAACCTATCTGATCTCATCACTCAGTGCATCAGCCTAGAAGAGAAGCCTGATCCCAATCCATTAGGGAAAAACTCCTCTGCAGAGGGAGATGGGCCTGAGAGTCCACCAGCTGAAAACCAACCTATGCAGGCTGCAATCAACTGCCCACATATCAGTGAAGCTGAATGGGTCCGTCAGCACAAAGACCACTTATGCCTCTACTGTGGTTATCCTGGTCATTTTGCCAGAGATTTCCCTGTCAAGCCTCATCAAGCCCTGCAGGCGAGAAACATCGAGGCCTGCCAGTAAGGGGGACCCCAGGTGGGCCAATCTACAAATATGCATCCCCCTCTCTTCCAATATCCATGTCTCATACACTATGGCTTACTGTTGAAATCCGACTGGGAAGACGACAATTCTTTGAGCAAGCAATGGTAGATTCAGGCTCCTACAGAAACAGCATTGATCATACTGTGGTTCTTTGAGAGAAGCTGCCCATCCGCAGTAATATCTTCCCTCTGATGCTGGAAACTGTCGACGGCCGTCCACTTATTAATGGGCCCATAACTAAGGAAACAACATCTGTCCAAGTTAAAATTGGAAACCATGTTGAAGAGCTCCAGTTTGACATTATTCATGCACCACGATACCCTCTGATTCTTGGAATCAATTGGCTTGAGACACATGACCCAAACATAGAATGGAGTACCCGCACTGTGTCCTTTCTATCACGTTATTGTCACTACTATTGCTTCAGACACAGGTGGAATAGAAGAAATGGTGATGAAATAATTACTGGGTAGATCCTGTGTCCTAGTGACTGTTCCTGGCAAACTGTCTTCTGTTACCTCAGCTGTCATCAGCATTTGCTACTCCCTGAATCTTCTACTGAACCTCTTGCTATGTACTAAGGCTACCTGTACAACGACTCTGCCTCTTAGATTATAGACTGAACCTGATGACTTTGAGCTGCTTTTTTTTTTCACTAACTCTGCATGCCTCTATCTCAGAACCCTGCATTCTGCGGAACTGTTTTAATTACAATTATACTAACAATACGCATGAGAATAGATATTAGAAACTAATCATGAAAAAGCGTAGCTGTTAAACTGACTTGATTTTTTTCTTATCAATATTTTCTATATCACAAAAATTGCAACATCTTTTACATAAAGAAAATAAGTTTGTAAGTGATATTTTTTAAAAGAATCAATAAATATTAGCAATTTCTACTTGTGTTTGAATTATTTCTTGGCTTAGCTAGAGGAAGAGATAATGAACTAGTAAATTGGGAGGGAGAGAGGGAAATGGAAAATGTTCAACGTTTAGGGAGGCTCCTAAACATTCCAGGTGTAGTGATAGGTCTGCAGATGATGGAGAAATGATGTAGAGGATAAGATGGAGAGAGTAGGGAATGGTTAGGGCTGAAAGTGAGTGAGGTATGGAGGGATTAGGGGAAAGGTAGAGGTAAGATTGAGAAGAGAGTTTGGGGGAGATTGGGAGGAGGTTGAAGAGGGTTTAGAGGAGGGTTGGGGTGCTGAGAGGTAGAATCTCCAGGTGAGGTGTGAGGAGTGGTCTAAGCAGAACCTAATGCTTTTCCTCTGTGTTTTCAACTTTCCCTTGGGAGCCTCTCTCATTGAGGCTGCTAAAAGTGGACTCTTTCCCTTATTTAGACAAACGTAGACAAAATATCAAATGAATGATTATAACCCTAGAAGGTAATAGGGAAGGGGCTTACCATTCATTGGGCCACTAATATGTTGAGCTACAATATCAGGCATTTAACACACATTAATCATCTCATTACTCCTCAGAACAATCCAGTGAAGTAGTTTGCTCCTGTTTTAGCAGTGAGCAAACAGAATCCAAGCAAGGCTAATTCACTTGCCCAAAGCCACACAGCTAGTAAGTGATGAAGACCTGTTTGGCCTACAAAGCCTTTGCCCTTTCCCCTACAGCCTGCCAACCTCTCTAATGCAGTGGTAAGAGCCAAACAAAATTATGGCAGCAGGGACCTAAGTGGGTCCCTTAAGTTTTCCCCTAAAAATGAGGGGAAAACTCAAAACAAAAACTTCTAAAGAGTTTGGATAATAGTTCCATATCCTATGCTTTGGTAGTACTTCCACTTCCCTGGTTCTCTTATTCTACTGCTAACCCGGTCATCACCCACCCAACTCCCTTTCTCATTTCTTGGAAATTTTTCTTTTGTATATCTAATGTCTCAGACCTCTTTCAGATTCCAAGGTGTTTTTAATGAGAGTTGAGAGTCCAGAACAGTTATCTACAGGACCTGTACATTACATAGCAGCACCACCCCTTGGATTGTCTACCTAGCCACTTCCATAACCCATCCAAATCCTCTGCAGCCTTAAATTCCACCTCTTCTATTCCCCACTGGTCTTCCCTTCCTTTCCTGAACAGTCAAATGTACTTCGGCACTGTAATTGCTTTGTGATACGTGGGGGATCTTTCCCTAGGTACATGTCCTGTATTCCCCCACTTCCACCCACACACATACATACTTGGCTTGGGTGAAGGAACAGAATGATCTGCATCCCTACCCTGGACAGTTAAGTGTAACACAGTGTCTTATACATAAAAAGTTTGACATAGTGACTGATTCGATGACATTTTATTATCAGAGAAAGGGGCTTATTTGTATACTATATATAGGCTCTTCTTGCATTTTCTCCTACTTAGTTGCTCATCTTTATTCCTAAAACCAAACACTATTTGTCAATGTGGAATTAAAGAGAGAAAAAAAAAAAACTTTAAGCAACCATAAAGAAAAAATGTCTCTTATTGGTCTAATTACCCTGGACCTAGGAAGATCAACTGTGCTTGGTTTCCCTGGGACTGAGAGGAGTCATGGGACACAGGGCTTTCTGCACCAAAACTGGGACAGTGCTAGGCAAACTGAGAAGGTTGGTCAACCTACCTGGACCCTACATTTTTCTATCTGGCTACAGAGGCTTATTTAATTAGAGTACAATTCTTTATCTCACAAATGGGAATAGTTATCTAATCACAGAATCACAGATGCTGTATGTTGAAAAAGACTCAATAAGCGCTCGTCTTAATTTTACAGATTAATGAGCTGAGGACCAGAGAAAGGAAAGTCACTTAACAAAGCTCAGTGTACCCCTACCTATTGTTTTTAAATCCTTTGCTCTCTTTTCACCGTGATCCACAATTCTAACCCAACAGTTAAAAATCAAGTCTGTGGCTACCATTCATTTAGGTACTGTGGACAGTATTTAAAGTATAACATGAGAGGTTTAAATGTGGTCAAGAACGAAAAAATTAGCAGGCATTACACAGCTAGCATAGATAGCCAAATGCTAAGTTATGTGATGGCAACAAATATACTAAACTGAAACATACCAGCTAATGAGACTAATAAAAATTTCCATTTAGTGAGCACCTGCTCTTTGCCAGATATTGTGTTGGGCCATTTAGGTCTTTTCAACTGTCTGCAAAGTAGATATTGTTAGCCTCATTATACAAATCAAATGATTGAAGTCCACTGAAGTGAGGTTACTTGCCAGAGGTCACACTGCTAGGAATTGATGGATTCTAAAAACAAACTCTGATCTGTCTCATTCCAAAGCTGGAGTGTCATCCAACGTACCACACTGCTTCTCAGTATGAAAGACCTTTACTCTATTAACCACCTTAATAATATTGATTCACTAGACATGAGTACTAGTACCCTAGAAAAGATTTTAATTTATTAAATTAATCATTACTTTACTCACCCAACAAGCATTTATGGAATGCCTTCTATGCATCAGAGACAGGCAGGAGAGAAGAGGAGGGAAAAGAGAGAGACAAAAAAGGAAAAAATATAACTAAAGCATGGCTCATTGTTTTTGCTCTGACCACAATTTAAAAGGGGAAGCCGTTGGGTAGTGCAGCACTGTGACATACAAAGGAGAGAGCACTAATTCTGCTTGAACTGAAGTGGTGCATTTTGAGCTGATTCCTGGAGAAACCTCATTGGAAGCAAGAGGAAGGGCAGGGCTTCCTAGGTTTAGTATGGTACAAACGAAAAATCAAGCTGGAGGGAAAAAGCAAGGTGTCTTCAGAAATGATAGCTCTATGTCACTGGAGAGTAAAGGGGGGTGTGTGTGTGTGTGTGTGTGTGCGTGTGTGTAGGGTGGAGGTGAGGAGATGAAGCTTTAGGTTAAAGACATTATCTATCTATTAATAGCTAAGGAGTTTAAACTTTATCCTGTGAGTGATTTAGACTAAGATATTTGTTTTTCTTTCTTTTTTTCTGTTGTAGATACGATTGTATTTTTCTCGCCTGCTATGAAATACTGCATACTTATTTCAACAAATTCATATGTATCAGGACTGTATAACATAAAAATTGAAGGTTGGCCCCTTTCTCTTTCCCCATCTCACAAACTCAGAGTAGGAAAGAAACATGATTAGTTTGTATTTTAATAATTTTATAAGAATATGGAAAATGATAAAAAAGTAAGTGATAAAATGTGCCTATTCTTTTTTCTTCTTAGATTTGATGAAGTTGAGTTCAAACCATCAAAAGCAAAACATTAAAAGTAAATTAAGCTCAACTTTCATCAAGTATTTATTTTGAGGGCTTACTGTAAGCAAGGCACTGAAGTACACATAAACATATGCAGGACAACATTCCTACCATCAATAATTTTACAATCTAGTAATGGACAAAGGATCATGAATAATAAGAAACTACCATTTCATTTGGGCCTCATCAGTTTCAAACATTTTAAAGAGTCTCTAAATGAAGTTGTTTTTTAAAAATAAATATTTTGTAATATTTGGCACAGATGTAAACAGTTCCCTCTTTAGCTAACTTTTCTAAGTTGACACTTTAAGAAGAAAATGATGTCTATGTATTTTTGTACTCTCCCTTTCTGGTTTGCTTTTTTAAACAAATATTTTGTAATTTATGATATTAAAGTGTGCCTGGAATATTTATGGTCAGTCTGTAGAAGGATTTACATGTGTTTCAGTTCATAAAGTACCTGTATAAGTCTGTTTTTAAAAGGTTTTGTAGGAATAGATAATTTTTAAAATTCTTAATGCAGTAAATTTTGATATCTAACATTCTACAAGATATCAAATATTGAATGACAAGAACAATATAGGGATCAAAGTACTAGGGATCAAGAGATTAACATTAAACTCCTAGGTTTGCCACTTACTAGCTGTACAACCTACTTCATTTAATAAATGAGGAGAATAATATTTGCTTTCTCTACCCAGCAAAGTCCACAAAAGCATCAAATGAGAAAACTCATGATAAAAAGCATTTTGAAAATTGACAATGCTGTATAAATAAGAGATATAATTATAATAACCAATCTTTGTTAAAGTGACCACAAGCATCTTGAAAATACCAAAATGCCTGTTTAAATTTATTTCAACTCCGCAGAAATCTATACCTAGTAAATACCTCCTATATGTCAGGTACTCTTTATTGTCAATCAAAAAAAGATTCAATTAAGATTTATATAATTATCGTATTGAGTAGTTTTTTAGTATTCCTACAGTCAAAGCCCTGGCACATATAACAGCACTCTCCCAGAATACTTTACGATCTAAAATGCCAATTTCTTATTGGGGCATGACAACTAGATGTTAACTTACTATAATTGGTCTGAGCTTGTTGTTTTTTTTTTTTTTAATCTATTTAGCACAACACAGAGAAAACATGTAAGCACAGACTAATCTGTGTGTTCCCATCAATAAAAATAACTTTAAAAATTAAAACTCACAGTTATCTTTTTCATTTATAGTTTCCTAAGTAAAAATAATTGAAAGTTAAAAGGTCAAACCATACTGGCCTCTAAATAAATCACAATGTCTGCAGGGAACAATTGCCATCATCATTTAACACGACTAACAGGATCTCACCTCGGTTATTATTTTGCCTCAAAGTGATTCAGATGTGTGAGAAAGTTTGGTGAAGGGTTTTAGTCTCGAGAATGTGGAACATATTCAAACTAGTTCCGTAGAGAAGTGGGGGAGGGTAACAAATGCCAACAGTAGTCAACTAAATGCATCTGACTTGGCTCAAATGTGCTATTATGTATTCCAATACAGATGAAAATGGAATACAGCACAGAAACAGAACGGCCATGTGTGCACAAGACATCTGGCAACCTAAATTTCACATAAGTAAAAGAAAGCATGAAATTTTATAACCACAAAGAACAGAATGTCTGAAATGCTATAGCTCAGTTCACTGCTTTTCTTAGTCTTTCACATTGCATTTTTCCTGTCAGTTACACCACAGATACCACATAATAGGCTGCAAGTGAATCAACTGCACTACCAGCGAAGTTCTGATTATTAGAAGAAAAACTGGTTGAACACCAGTAAATTAAAGGAATTCCCAAACAGCTAAATACCAAATATTATCCTTAAAGTTTCTAATTAAAAATAGCAATAAGAAGCATTTCTCCTCACTGATTTTCCATAAGGGGGGAAAAGAGTGGGTCAGAAAGCCTTACACTCATTTAATAACTGTGAAAAGCCTGTTTTGAACAATAAGGATACTATTTTACAGAGGAAGAATGGACAGACAGGCAAGAGCTAAGTAACTTTAATCAGACTACATGATGAAGTCCAGTGAAGAGCAGAGGAACAATCAGGATTCCTAGATTTTAGTTTTAGTTTTTAACTTGCCCTGTGACCTTGGATTAGTTAATGGATCTCTTTTCTGAAGCTCAGTTTCTTTACAGGAAAAATTATGATAGTAATGTCCATGCTGTTTACCTTTATAAAATATTGCAGAGAATAATTTATTCAGTGAACATTTGTTAAATTCCAATTATATGTCAGACACTGGGATAAGCTCAAATGAGATAACAAATATCAAAACGGCAATCCCAGATATAAGCGAGAATATTATTATTGCTCTAAAGGCTACCTAACACTCCAAAGGAATATAGCTTTTGCAGAGAGAATAAATAAACTGAGACTTCAATATGACATTTCCTTTTGTATTTTGTATTCTAAGAAATTTTGATTATTACCTCATAGCTGTCTAACCTATAAAAATTAACAGAATTACGTAAGATTTTTTCCTCCCTACCAGATGTTCAAGCTCTCAGGTTGGTTATCATTTAAAAGAATGCAGACATGTACACTGCATAGCAACTATCATTGTTTTTTTTTTTTTTGAGACGGAGTCTTGCTCTGTCACCCAGGTTGGAGTGCAGTGGCCCGATCTCGGCTCACTGCAAGCTCCGCCTCCCGGGTTCACGCCATTCTCCTGCCTCAGCCTCTCCGAGTAGCTGGGACTACAGGCGCCCGCCACCACGCCCGGCTAATTTTTTTGTATTTTTAGTAGAGACGGGGTTTCACTATGGTCTCGATCTCCTGACCTCGTGATCCGCCCGCCTCGGCCTCCCAAAGTGCTGGGATTACAAGCGTGAGCCACCGCGCCCGGCCCTATCATTGTTACTACTAGGTCTGTTTAGTCATTTTTTATTTTTGCCTACTCATAAATAAGAGAAAAGGGACCTAACAGGTAGTGAGCACCTATTGTTGGCCACACTCTGCTGGGTACTTTACCTATAAAATCTCTTTAATCCTAACAAACATTTAGCATGGTATATATTATTCTTCCCATTTTATAGATCCAGAAGCTCAGTCTTAGGGAGGTGAAAGTCACTCAAGAGGGATTGGTGAAATTCTAAGACAAACTCAAGTTTGTCTCTCTCAAATCCTATGCTTTTCCTAGCTCTTAGAAAGAATACTGGAGCTGGAATGGCCTATGTTTACAGATAGAAACACTGCAATCCAAAGAAGTCAGATTCTCCACACAGGCCACACAGCAAGTTAGTGGCAGAACCAAACCTAGAATGCATGTCTTTTGTTTTCCGGTCTAATGTATTTTCCCATTAAATTTCACTAAATTAATATCGTGTCAACTTAAACATATTAACCAAATATAAATAAAAAGTTAAGTAGTATTATCCTTAAAGTTTCTAATTAAAAATTGTTTTGCACAGAAACAAAATTTAAAAGGAAAACACAATTTGTATATATAAACCAAATTTAAAACAAAAACAATATTTTATATATGAATGAAGTTTTTCATTTTTATTTATATTTCAGTTCAGCTAGTAGTTTCCTGCTTTTCTTTGTGTATATATATATATATTTTTTTCAATAAGGTTTTGGGGAACAGGTGGTGTTTGCTTACATGAATAAGTTCTTTAGTTGTGATTTCTGAGATTTTGGTGCACCCATCACCCAAACAGTGTACACTGTGCCCAGTGGGTAGTCTTTTATCCTTCACCACCCTCTCACCCTTTCCCCTGAGTCCCCAAAGTCTATTGTGTCATTCTTATGCTTTTGTGTCCTCATAGCTTAGATCGCACTTGTAACTGAGATCATATGATGTTTGGTTTTCCATTCCTGAGTTACTTCCCTTACAATAACGGTCTCTAACTCCATCAGGTTGCTGTGAATGTCATTGTTTCATTCTTTTTTATGGCTGAGTAGTATTTCATAGCATATATATATATATATATATATATACATATATATATATATACACATCACATTCTCTTTAACCACTTGTTGATTGATGGGCATTTAAACTGGTTCTATATTTTTGCAATTGCGAATTGTGCTGCTACAAACATGCATGTGCAAGTGTATTTTTCATGTGATAACTTATTCTTCTCTGGTTAGATACCCAGTAGTGGGATTGCTGGTTCAAATTGTAGGTCTACATTTTGTTCTTTAAAGAATCTCCATATAGTTTTCCATACTGTTTGCACTAGTTTACATTCCCACTAGCAATGAAAAAGTGTTCCATTTTCACCACATCCATGCCAACATCTATTAATTTTTTTATTTTTAAAATATGCCCATTCATCCGGGAGTATAGTGATATTGCACTGTGGTTTTCATTTGCATTTCCCTGATCATTAGTGATGTTGAGCATTTTTTCGTGTTTGTTGGTCATTTGTATATCTTCTTTTGAGAATTTTCTGTTCATGTCCTTAATCCACTTTTTGATGGAATTGTTTTTTTTTTTTTTCTTGCTGATTTGTTTGAGTTCCTTGTTTATTCTGGATATTAGTCCTTTGTCGGATGCATAGTTTGTGAAGATTTTTCTTTTTCTGTGGGTTGTCTGTTTACTCTGCTGATTATTTCTTTTGCCAGGCAGAAGTTTTTAGTTTAAATCCGATATATTTATCTTTGTTTTTGTTGCATTTGCATTTGGGTTCTTGGTCATGAAGTCCTGCCTAAGCCAATGTCTAGAAGAGTTTTGCCAATGTTATCTTCTAGAATTTTTATGGTTTCAGGTCTTAGATTTAAGCCTTTGATTCATCTTGAGTTGATTTTTGTATAAGGTGAGAGATGAGGATCCAGTTTCATTCTCCTACATGTGGCTTGCCAATTATCCCAGCACCGTTTGTTGAATAGGGTGTCCTTTCCCCACTTTATGTTTTTGTTTGCTTTGTCAAAGATCACTTGGCTGTAATTATTCGGCTTTATCTCTGGGGTATTTATTCTGTTCCATAGGTCTATATGCCCAATTTATACCAGTACCATGCTCTTTTGGTAACTATGGTCTTATAATATAGTTTGATGTCTCCAGCTTAATTTTTTTGCTTAGTCTTGTTTGACTATGCAGACTCTTTTTTGGTATCATATCAATTTGGGGATTGTTTTTTCTAGTTCTATGAATAATGATGGGGGTATTTTGATGGGAATTGCATTGAATGTGTAGATTGCTTTTAGCAGTGTGGTTATTTTCACAATATTGATTCTAACCATCCATGAGCATGGCCTGTGTTTCCATTTGTTTGTGTCATATATGATTTATTGCAGGAGTATTTTGTAGTTTTCTTTCTAGAGGTCTTTCACCTCTTTGGTTTCACATATTCCTAAGGTTTTGTTGTTGTTGTTGTTGTTGTTGTTTGCAGCTAGCATAAAAGGGGTTGAGTTCTTGATTCGATTCTCAGCTTGGTCATTGTTGGTGTATAGCAGGGCTACTGATTTCTGTATATTAATTTTGTGTCCTGAAATTTTGTTGAATTCATTTACCAGTTCTAGGAGCTTTTTGGAGGAGTCTTTAGGGTTTTCTAGGTATACAATCATGTCATCAGCAAACAGCAATAATGTGACTTCCTCTTTACCAATTTGGATGCCCTTATTTCTTTCTCTTGTCTGATTGCTCTGCCTAGAACTGCCAGTATTATGTTGAATAGAAGTGGTGAAAGTGGGCATCCTTTTCTTTTTCCATTTCTCAGGAAGAATGATTTCGATTTTTCTCCACTCAGTATAATGTTGACTGTGGGTCTGTCATAGATGGCTTTTATTACCTTAAGGTATGCCCCTTCTATGCTAATTTTGCTGAGGGTTTTAATCATAAAAAAATGCAGGATTTTGCCAAATACTTTTTCTGCATCTATTGAGATGATCATGTGATTTTTGTTTTTAATTCTGTTAATGTTATATATCACATTTACTGACTTATAAATGTTAAACCATCGCTGCATCACTGTTATGAAACCCACTTAATAATGGCGGGATTATCATTTTGCTATGCTGTTGAATTCAGTTAGCTAGTATTTTGCTGAGGATTTTTGCATATATATTCATCAGGGATATTGTTCTGTAGGTTTCTTTTTTGGTTATGTAGTTTCCTGGTTTGGGTATTAGAGTGATACTGGTTTCATAGAATGACTTAGGAAGGATTTCCTCTTCCTCTATCTTTTGGAATAGTGTCAATAGGATTGGCACAAATTCTTCTTTGAATGTCTGAGAGAATTCAGCTGTGAATCTATCTGGTCCTCGACTTTTTTTCCCTGTTGGTAACTTTTTAATTACCGTTTCAATCTCGCTGCTTGTTATTGGTCTGTTCAGAGTTTCTACTTCTTCCTGGTTTAATCTAGGAGGGTTGTATATTTCCAGGAATTTATTCTTCTACTCTAGGTTTTCTGGTTTATGCACATAAAGGTGGTCATAGTAGCCTTGAATGATCTTTTGTATTTCTGTGGTATTGGTTGTAATATCACCTGTTTCATTTGTAATTGAGTTTATTTGGATCCTCTCTTTTTTTCTTGGTTAATCTCTCTAATGGTGTCTCAATTTTATCTTTTCAAAGAACTAACTTTTATTTCATTTATCTTTTGTATTTTTTTGTTCAATTTCATTTAGTTCTGCTCTGATCTTTGTTATTTCTTTTCTTTGGCTGGGTTTGGGTTTGTTTGTTCTTGTTTCTCTAGTTCCTTGAGGTGTGACCTTAGACTGTCTATTTGTGCTCTTTCTGACTTTTTGATGTAGACATTTAATGCTATGAACTTTCTTCTTAGCACTGCCCCTGCTGTATCCCAGAGGTTTTAATAGCTTTTTCACTATTATGGTTCAGTTCAAATAATTTTTTAATTTCCATCTTGATTTCATTGTTGACCCAACAATCATTGAGGAGCAGGTTATTTAAGTTCCATGTGTTTGCACGGTTTTGAGAGTTACTTATGAAGTTGATTTCCAACTTTATTCCATTGTGATCTGAGAGAGTACTTGACATAATTTTGATTTTCTTATATTTATTGAGACTTGTTTTATAACCTATCATATGGTCAATCTTGAAGAATGGTCGATGTGTTGATGAATAGAATGTATATTCTGCAGTTGTTGGGTAGAATGTTCTGTAAATATCTTTTGAGTCCATTTGTTCTAAGGTATAATTTAAGTCTATTGCTTGTTTGTTGACTTTCTGTCTTGATGACCTGTCCAGTGCTGTCAGGGGAGTATTGAAGCCCCCACTATTATTGTGTTGCTGTCTATCTCATTTCTTAGGTCTAGTAGTAATTGTTTGATAAATTTGTGAGTTCTAGTGTTAGGTGCATACACACACACACACACACACACGATTGTGATTTTTTCTCTTGGACTAGTCTTTTTATCATTATATAATATCCCTGTTTGTTTTTTATTACTGCTGTTGCTTTAAAGTTTCTTTGGTCTGATGTAAGAATAGCTATTCCTGCTCACTTTTGGTATCCATTTTCACGGAATATCTTTTTCCACTCCCTTAACATAGGTTTGTATGAGTCCTTATGTGTCAGTTGAGGAAGACAGCAGATACTTATTTTCTGAATTCTTATCCATTATCCTATTCTGTATCTTTTAAGTGGGGCATTTAGTTCATTTACATTCAGTGTTAGTATTGAAATGTGAGGTACTATTCTATTCATTGTGCTAGCTGTTATCTGAGTACCTTTTTTTTCATTGTGTTGTGTTATAGGCCCTGTGAGATTTATGCTTTAAAAAGATTCTGTTTTGGTGTATTTTGAGGACTTTTTTTCAAGATTTAGAGTTCCTTTTAGGAGTTCTTGTAGAACTGGCTTGGAAGTGGCAAATCCTCTCAGGACTTATTTCCCTGAAAAAGACTATCTTTCCTTCATTTATGAAGCTTAGTTTCACTGGATGCAGAATTCTTGGCTGATTATTGTTTTCTTTAAGGAGGAAAAGGTAGGACCCAAATCCCTTCTTGCTTGTAGGGTTTGTGCTGAGCAATCTATTGATAAACTAATAGGTGTTCTTTTATAGGTTATTTGATGCTTTTGCCTCACAGCTCTTAGGACACTTTTCTTTGTCTTCGCTTTAGATAACCTGATGACTATGTGCCTAAGAGATGATCTTTTATGGAATAAACTTTCCAGGGGTTCTTTGAGCTTCTTATATTTGAATGTCTAGATATCTAGCAAAGCTGGGTAAATTTTCCTTGATTACTCCCTCAAATATGTTTTCCAAACTTTTAGATTTCTCTTCTTCCATGGGAACACCAATTATTCTCAGGTTTGATCATTTAACACAATCCCAAACTTCTTGGAGGCTTTGTTTACTTGTTTTTTATTCTTTTCTCTTTGTCTTTGTTGGATTGGGTTAATTCAAAAGCCTTGTTTTTGAGCTCTGAAGTTCTTTCTTCTACTTGTTCAGTTCTATTTTTCAGACCTTCCAGTGCATTTTGCATTTCTCTAAGTGTGTCCTTCATTTCAAGAAGTTGTAATTGTTTTTTATTTATTTATCTATTTTACTGGAGATTTTTCCATTCATATCCTGTATCCTTTTTTTATTCTTTACATTGAACTTCATCTTTCTCTGGTGCCTCCTTGATTAGCTTAATTGACCCTCTGAACTCTTTTTCTGGCAATTCAGGGATTTCGTCTTAGTTTGGATCAATTGCTGGTGAGCTAGTGTGATTTTTTTGAGGGTGTTAAAGAATCTTATTTTGTCATCACATTACTACAATTACCAGAAATCTTTTTCTGTTTCCTTCTCATTTGGGTAGACTATGTCAAAGGAAAGATCTAGTGCTCGATGGCTGATGTTCAGGTTATTTTGTCCCACAGGGTGCTCCCTTGATGTGGTTCTCTCCTCTTTTCCCTTGATGTGGTTCTCTCCTCTCTACAGTGTGGCTTCCTAAGAGCCACAATGTAGTGATTATTATTTCTCTTCTTGATCTAGGCACGCAGTGGGGCTACCAGGTTCTGGGCTGGTACTGGGAAGTGTCTGTAAAGGGTCCTGAGACGTGATCTGTCTTCAGGTCTTTCAGCCATGGATACCAACACCTGCTCCAGTGGAGGTAGCAAGGGAGTGAAGTGACTCTATGAGGGTCCTTGGTTGTATTTTTATTAAGTGCACTGGTTTTATATTGGTTGGCCTCTAGCCAGGATGTGGCACTTTCAAGAGTGCATGAGCTATGGTAGTATAGGTACCAGGTGGTGGGCAGGCCATAGAGCTTCCAAAAGATTATGTCCTTTGTCTTCAGCTACCAGGCAGGTAGAGTAAGACCATCAGGTAGGGGAAGGTTAGGCATGTCTGAGCTCAGATTCTCCCTGGGTGGGGCTTGCTGTGGCTGCTGTGGGGGATGGGAGTGTGGTTCCCAGGCTAATGGGGTTGTGTTCCCAGGGGGATTATGGCTGCCCCTGCTGTGTCACACAGGTCACCAGGAAAGTGGGGGAAAGCTAGAAGCCACAGGCCTCATCCAGCTCCCATGCAGCCCACAGCCTGAAAGGCCACTCTCACTCCCACCATGCCCACCCCCACCAGTACACTGAGTTCATTTCCAGGCTGCCAGTGAGCAGGGCTGAGAACTTGCTCCAGACTACAAGCCTTCCAGCTGAGAAAGCAAGCAGATTCACAGTTCCTCAGCTGCCCCACAGAGCCTGCAGCAGCAATCCACCTCCTTCAAAGGGTCTGTGGATTCTCTCAGCTTTCCTGGTAGTTCCTGCAGTAGTTCTTGGAGCAAAGTTCATAATGTGAGTCTCCACATGCTACTGGATTTGTCTGAGTGGGAGCTACAAGTTAGTCCTGCCTCCTATCTGCCATTTTTTTCCTCTTCTGCCTTTCTTAAAAGGTTTTATAAACTGATTTATTAGTTTTTTAAGTGAAATAAAAAGTATTGTCAGAAAATGCAATTTAAAGACATGCCACACAACATGCTCTGCCAATTAGACATAAAAGACAACTAACTATACTACATCCGACAAAAATAGAATAACATTCTTCAAGCAAACATAGAACATTCTCCAGAATAAACCATATGCTACGTCATAAAATATGAAACAATAAATTTAAAAATATTGAAATCATAATTCATGTGTTTTCTGGACATAATAAAATGAAATTAGAAATCAATAAGAGAAAAATATTAGGAAATTTCATAAACATGTGGAAATTAAGCAACATTCTCCTAAATAACCAATGCATCAAGAAGAAATCAAAAGGGAATTTAGGAAACTCTTTCAGGTGAAGAAAATGTAATACATATCATAACAAAACTTATGGAATGCAACAAAAATAGTCATTAGAGAGAAATTTATGGCTGGAATAGCTTATATTATTTTTAAAAGGTCTCAAACCAATAAACTAACTTTCTGCCTTAAAAAACAAATCAAAGAAATGCAAACTAAACTCTAGCAGGCAGAAGGAATGACATAACAATTAGAACAGAAATTAATTAACATAGAACAGAAAAACAATAGAGAAAATTAATAAATCCAAAATTTGGTTATTTGAAAAGATCAAATTAGCAATCTTTTAAATAGACTGAACAATAAAAAATAGCACTCAAATAATTAAAATCTGGAATGAGAGGGGGCATTACTATTGACTTTATAGCAATAAAAAGTATTGTAGAAGAATGAAAAATTGCATGCCAATGATTAGATAACCTAGATGAAAAGCACAAATTCCTAGAAAGACATAAACTGCTGGAACAGATTCAAGAAGATATTAAAATTTGAGCGGGCGGTGCTCACGTGTAATCCAGACTTTGGAGCCGAGCGCGATCACGAGTCAGGAGATCGAGAACGGTGAAACCGTCTCTAAAAATAAAAAATTAGCGGGGTGGGGGCGCTGTAGTCCAGCTATCGAGAGGCTGAGCAGGAGAATGGGTGACCGGAGGCGGAGCTTGCAGTGACCGAGATCGCCACTGCACCCAGCTGGTGACAGAGCGAACTCGTCTCAAAAAAAAAAAAAAAAAAAAAAAAAAAATGATTTAAAAAGAAGAAGTGAATTGTGAATTTTAAAACTTACCACAAAGGAAAGCCAAGTACCAGATGGCTTCACTGCTGAATTCTACCCAAACATTTAAAGAAGAATTAAGACCAGTCTACAAAAAGTCTTCTAAAAAGTTAGAGAAAAGGCAGCACTGTTCAACTCATTTTATGACAGTCTTAAACTCATATCCAAACCACATGAACATATAAAAAGAAAACTATAGACTAATATCCCTTATCAATACAGATGCAAAAATATTCAATAAAATACTAGTAACCCTAATCCGGCAACATATAAAAAGGATTATGCTACACAATTTAGTGAGACTTATCCCAGGAAGCCAGGACCATTTCAACATCTGAAAATCAATAAACATGATACATTATACTAATAGAATAAAGAACAAACACTGCATAATTCTCTCAGTAGATAAAGAATTAGTATTTGACAAAATCCAACAACTCTTAATGATAAAACAGCCAACATGCTAAAAAGTACAAGGTAACTTCATCAAGATTATAAAAGACATCTATAAAAATTCCACAGTAATCATCACACTTACTGGTGAAAAACTAAATGATTTCCCTCTAAGAACAGGCAGCAGACAACAATATTTTCTCCCATCACTTCTATTCAACATCGTAGTGGAAGTTCGAGAAAGAGAAATGAGACAAGAAAGTAAAATAAAAGCATCCATATTAGAAAGGAAGAAGTAAAACTGGCTCTAGATGACATTATCTTTTGTATACAGAAAATCCTATGGAATGCAATAAATGTATTAGAATTAATAAATGAGCTCAACAAGGTTGGAGGATACACAGTCAATATAAAAAATCAGCTATAATTTTACACACCAGCAATAAATATTTCTAAAATTAAGAAAATGATCTTATATATATAATAGCAGGAAAAAGTCTAGGAATAAATTTAATGAAATAAATGCAAGATCTGTACACTGAAAACTACAAACCATGGTTGAAAGATATTTTAAAATGCTGAAATAATTAAAAAGACATACAACATACATAGATCACAGCACTTAATATTGTTAAGATGAAAATATTCTCCAAATTGATCAATAAGTTCAACACAGTCTTATATAATAAAAGGATCCCAGATGTCTTCTTGCAGAAATTAACAAACTTATTCTAAAATGTATATGGAAATGCAAGGGAGCCAGAACAGCCAAAATCATTTTGAAAAAGAAGAACAAATTTGAAGAACTTACAATTCATGATTTCAAATGTCAAGACGATATAGTCCTGGCATAGGATAAACACATAGATCAGTGAAACTGCATTGAGAACCCAGAAGTAAACCCTTATATTCATGGTAAATTGATTTAAACAAGAGTACCAACACGGTTGATTGGGGAAAGAAAAGTCTTCAACAAATGGTACTGGGACAATTGACTACCCACATGAAAAAGAATGAAGTTGGACCCCTATCCCAAACCATGCATAAAACTAACTCAAAATATATTGAAGACCTAAATATATGAGCTAAACTGTAAAACTGTTAGAAGAAAATATGAGTAAACTTTTATGATGATGAGTTAGGTGATGGTTTCTTTGAGATGACACCAAAAACATAAGGAACAAAGTCAAACAAAGGAGAAATTTGTCTGCATCAACACTGAACATTTTGTGTTTCAAAGGAAATCATTAAGAAAGTGAAAAAACAACCACAGAGTGAAAATGTAAAATGGTGCAGCCACTTTGGAAAACAGTTTGGCAGGACTTCACAAAGTTAAACATACAGTTACCATATGACCTTAAATTGAAAACATGTTTACATAATGACTTGTACTGAAACATTTGTGGCAGCAGTATTTATAATAGCCAAAAAGTGGAAACAACCCAAATGTCCCTAACTAATGAATGGAGAAACAAAATATATAATCTATAAAATGGAAAATTATTCAGAAGCACCAAGATGACTGACTAGAAGCAACTAATGTGTGTTGCTCTCAGGGAGAGGAGGAAAGTAGCTAATAAATTCTAACTCTTCAAGTGGATTGTCCAGAAGGCCATATTAGGGTTCACCAAGTCAGCAATGTGACCGACAAAGAGCAGAGAAGAATGAGACAAGACAGCAACCCACCAATTTTGGTGCAGATACAGGGAAAACTCCCTACCATTGGGAAAGGGTGAGTGAGGGAGAGCCCCTCGGGACCCACACTTGTGCCATGGACCTTTGCAAGCCTGGGCACAGGAGATCTCCCCTAACACCCCTGTGCCTCCAGAGTGACACAGAGAGATGTCTGAAGTCTAATCAGAGTCACCACTCACGCCTATATGGCACCCCACAGGCTTTGGATCCCTGATCATCCTAGTGCCAACTGTTGTAGTTCCACAAACAAGGAAGGTTGTGCTCTCTTATGTGCCCCTTGGATAAGAACCACATTCACAGTGCTGAGGAGCAGATAGATTGTAGGCCCCACCACCACCGCACCTTATCAGACCAGGCTCATTAACCCGGGACACCAATGACGTTACCCCACCTCCCCACCCCCACACCTGGAGCCCTTCAGCTGGTCACAGCTCTCCATTGCTCTGGGATGGAGCGAAGAGCCGCAGAACAGCCCTGGGCCTCCAGCACACCGCAGTTGCCATATGCAAAATCAGCCAAACTCTTCTCCCTTGACCTCATTCCCCTCCAGGCTAGGGAGGGAACAAAGAGCCTGATTGCTTTGCTGGCACCTCCAGCATGTCACCACTGCTCTACAGAGAGGAGGTCATACTGACTTTCCAGAGAACCCCTGCTCTCACTGCTCTTTGCCAGACAGTGCACCTTTACCACACCCTACTTGGCCTCGCAGCACAGCCATCCCACCACCAGTGATTGTCTTCATTGGTAGCGTCTCTGTGTTTCTCTGGGGTGGAGTTCCTGAAAACAAGTGAAAGCCCCTAAGCCATCACCACTGCTGAGGTCTCTGCCCTTGCTGCTCTCAAGCTGGGAAAGAAACAAAAAGCCTGAGCTCACCCTAAGGCTGTGTTGCACAGCTCAGGGGTGCTGAGCCCTGATCTGTGGCTGGCACTGGAGGAGAGGAGTCCATACTATGAGAGCACTGAGAAAGGAGAGTCACATGGGGTTGTGGGTTGCCACAGGAGTTGGACATGCCTCCCTCTACGGGGAGGGTCCAGAAAGTGGCCTATCTCCCTTCCTTGGCCTTTGCACAAGGGATCTCCATGCTGCATAATATCTAACAAAAGAAACCTGGGCACAGTGCCAGTGAGAGGAGGGGCATCCTTAAGTCTCAGGAGTGGACCTGGTGAAGGAGTCACCTTTCTCCAACTGCACCACAGAGCACAACTGTAAACATAAGGAAATATGAAAGGATCATGCCTCTAAATAAGATCCTATCTGCCAGCCATCACTCCTTAGCACAATCTATTGAATTGCACCACAAACTACAACACCAAAAATACTTAGTTAATATATGCTTCTGTAAAATCAAGGGCAAGAATTCAGCAACAAAGCAGCAAATAAAGATACTACACAGAGCCTTGGCCCTCTGAAAACATACAGAAATAAAGTCAACGGACTTTACTCAACTTACACCACACTTAAAAGAACACTGATCCCCCCAGATGAGAAAACAAATCAGTTCAAGAACTCTGACAATTCAAAAAGCCACAGTGTCCTCCTACCTTCAAACAAGTACACTAGCTCCCCAGGAATGTTTCATAACTTGTTGAAAATGACTAAAATGACAGTCAGAATTCAAAATCTGGATGGCAGGGAACTTCATCAAGATTCAGGAGAAAGTTGAAATCCAATCTAAGGAATCCAGGGATCCCAGTAAAACAATCCAAGAGAAGAAACACAAAGTAGCCATTTTAAGAAAAAAACAAACTGATTTTCTATAACTAAAAAACTCAGAGAATACTATAAACACCTCTACACTAATAAACTAGAAAATCTAGAAGAAATTGATAAATTCCTGGATGCATACACTTTCTCAAGTCTAAACCAGAAATAAGTTGATTCCCTGAATAGAACAATAACAAGTTCTGAAACTGAGGCAGTAATTAATAGCCTAACAACAACAACAACAAAAGCCCAGGACCAGATGGATTCACAGTCAAATTCTACCAGAGGTACAAAGAGGAGGTGGTATCATTCCTTCCGAAACTATTCCAAACAATAGAAAAAGAGGGACTCCTCCCTAACTCATTTTATGAGGCCAGTTTCATCCTGATACTAAAACCTGACAGAAACACAACAAAATTTCAGGCCAAAATCTCTGATGAACATCGATGCAAAAATCCTCAATAAAATACTAGCAAACCGAATCCAGCAGCACATCAAAAGTTTATCCACGAAGAACAAGCCAGTTTCATTTCCGGGATGCAAGGCTGGTTCAACATAGTAAATCAATAAATATAATCCATCACATAAACAGAACCAATGACAAAAACCACATAATCATCACAATAGATGCAGAAAACACCTTCGACAAAATTCAACATCCCTTCATGCTAGAAACTCTCAATAAACTAGGTATTGATGACATGTATCACAAAATAATAAGGGCTATTTATGACAAACCCACAGACAATATCATAGTGAACAGGCAAAAGCTGGAAGCATTCCCTTTGGAAACTGGCACAAGACAAGGATGCCCTCTCTCACCACTCCTATTCAACATAGTATTGGAAGTTCTGGCAAGGGCAATCAGGCAAGAGAAAGAAATAAAGGGTATTCAAATAGGAAGACAGGAAGTCAAATTGTCTCTGTTTGCAGATTACATAACTGTATATTTAGAAAACCCAATTGTCACAGCCCAACATCTCCTTAAGCTGATAAGCAAATCATCAAAGTCTCAGGATACAAAATCAACGTGCAAAAATCACAAGCATTTTTACACACCAATAATAGAAAAACAGAGAGCCAAATCATGAGTGAATTCCCATTCACAATTGCTACTAAGAGAATAAAGTACCGAGGAATCCAACTTACAAGGGATGTGGAGGACCTCTTCCAGGAGAACAATAAACCACTGCTCAAAGAAATAAATGGAAAAACATTCCATACTCATGGATACAAAGAATGAATGTCGTAAAAATGGCAATACTGCCCAAAGTAATTCATAGATTCAATGCTATCCCCATCAAGCTACCATCGACTTTATTCAAAGAATTAGAAAAAAACTACTTTAAATTTTATATGGAACCAAAAAAGCACCCACATAGCCAAGACAATCCTGAGTAAAAAAAAAACAAAGCTGGAGACATCACACTACCTTGACTTCAAACTATACGACAAAGCTACAGAAACAAAATAACATGGTACTGGTACCAAAACAGATATACAGACCAATGCAACAGAACAGAGCCCGCAGAAATAACACCACACATCTACAACCATCTGATCTTTGACAAAATTGACAAACACAAGAAATGGGGAAAGGAGTCCCTATTTAATAAATGGTGTTTGGAAAACTGGCTAGCCATATGCAGAAAACTAAGACTAGACCCCTTCCTTACACTTTATATAAAAATTAACTCAAGATGAATTAAAGACTTAAGTATAAGGCCTAAAACCATAAAAATCCTAGAAGAAAACCTAGGCAATACCATTCAGGACATAGACATGGGCAAAGACTTCATGACTAAAACACCAAAAGCAATGGCTACAAAAGGCAAAATAGACAAATAGGATCTAATTAAACTAAAGAGCTTCTGCACAGCCAAAGAAACTATCATTAGAGTGAAACAGCGACCTACAGAATGGGAGAAAATTTTTGCAATCTATCCATCTGACAAAGGGCTAATATCTAGAATCTACAAGGAACTTGAACAAATTTACAAGAAAAAAACAATCACATCAAAAAGTAGGTGAAGGATATGAACAGACACTTCTGAAAAGAAGACATGTATGCAGCCAACAAACATATGAAAAAAAAGCTCATCATCACTGGTCATTAGAGAAATGCAAATCAAAACCACAATGAAATGCCATCTCACGCCAGTTAGAATGGAAATCATAAAAAAGTCAGGAAACAACAGATGCTGGAGAGGATGTGGAGAAATAGGAAAGCTTTTACAGTGTTGGCGGGAGTCTAAATTGGTTGAACCATTGTGGAAGACAGTGTGGCAATTCTTCTTTACAAGAATTTTTAATACAATCAGCACTACTAACAGCAGAATAGACCAAGCTGAGGAAAGAATCTCTGAGCTTGAAAACAGATTCTTCAAATCAATTAGTCAAAAATAAAGAAAAAATAATTTTAAAAAGTGAATAAAACATCCAAGAAATACAGGATTATGTAGAGACAATTCAAGTCTTTGAATTGTTGGCATTCTTGGGAGATAAAGAGAGAGAATAAACAACTTGGAAAATATATTTTGAGGATATGGTAAAACTAGCTAACAACACAATGACAGGATCAAAATTGCACATATCAATACTAACCTTGAATGTAAACAAGCCAAATGCCTCACTGAAAAAACACAGAGTGACAGGCTGAATAAAAAAACAAGACCAAATTATCTGTTGTCTCCCTGAGATGCATTTCACATGTTAGGGCACCAATAGGACCAAAGAAAAGAGATGGAGTAAGATCTACCAAACAAACAGAAAACAAAACAAAACGAAAAAGCAGGAGTTGCTATTCTTATATCACATAAAACAGATTTTAAGCTAATAAGAAGGATGAATAAGGACATTACATAATGACAAAGGATAAAATCCAACTAGAAAACATAACTATACTAAATATATATGCATCTGACATTGGAACACCCAGATTCATAAAGCAAGCTCTTCTTATTCTACAAACAAAAATAGACAACCACACCACAATAGTGGGAAACATCAGCAGCACATTAGACATATCATTAAGGCAGAGGCGGGCAGATCACGAGGTCAGGAGATTGAGACCACGGTGAAACCCCGTCTCTACTAAAAAATACAAAAAATTAGCCGGGCGTGGTGGCGGGCGCCTGTAGTCCCAGCTACTTGGAGAGGCTGAGGCAGGAGAATGGCGTGAACCCGGGAGGCGGAGCTTGCAGTGAGCCGAGACTGCGCCACTGCACTCCAGCCTGGGCGACAAAGCGAGACTCTGTCTCAAAAAAAAAAAAAAAAAAAAAAAAGAAAACTAACAAATAAATTCTGAAATTAAACTCAACAATTTACCAATTGTACCTAATAAGCACCTGTGGAATTCTCCACAAAATAATCAGAATATATACATTCTTCTCATCTGCACACAAAACATATTCTAAGATAAATCACAAACTTAATCATAAAGCAAGTCTCAATAAATTTAAACAATTGAAATTATACCAAGCATACTCTCAGGTCACAGTGCAATAAAAATAAAAATGAATATAAAGAAGATGTCTCAAAACTACAAAATTTCATGGAAATCAAACAACTTGCTCCTGAATGACTCCTAGGTGAACATTGAAATTAAGGCAGAAATTTTAAAATACATTGAAATTAATGAAAATAGGGACACAACATACCAAAATCTCTGAGACGCAGCTAAAGCAGTATTAAGATAAAAGTTTATAGCACTAACCACCTTCAACAAGAAGTTGAAAAGATCTCAAATTAATAATCTAACATTGCACCTAAAGGAAGTAGAATAAAAAGAACAACTCAAAATCTAGCAGAAGAAAAGAAATAACAAAAATTAGAGAAGAATTGAATGAAACTGAGATGCAAAAATTTATTTAAAAGGCCAATGAAATCAAAAGTTGCTTCTTTAAATAATTAATAGACTGCTAGCTAGATTAACAAAGAAAAAAAACAGAAGATCCAAAAACGTGCAATCAGAAATGACAAAGATGACATTACAACTGAACCCAGAGAAACAAAAAAGATCCTCAGAGCATACTATAAACAACTCTATGCACACAAATTAGAAAATCTAGAGGAAATGAACAAATTCATGGAATCACACAATCTCCCGAGACTGAACTAGAAAGAGATTGAAACACTAACTTTACCAATATCAAATTCGGAAATTGATTTAGTTATTTAAAAAACCCCACCAATTAAAAAAAGAAAGCCCTAGATGAATTTACAGCTGAATTCTATCAGATGTACAAAGAAAAGCTAGTACCAATCCTACTGAAACTATTTCAATAAATTGAGGAGGCTCCTCCCTAACTCATTCTATGAAGCCAGTGTCAGCCTAATACTAAAATCAGGCAAAGGCGCAACCAAAAAAAAGAACTTTAAGACAATGTCCCTGATGAACATAGATGCAAAAGTCCTCAACAAAATATTAGCAAATCTAATCCAGCAGCATATCAAAAGCAAATCCACTATGATTGTGTAGACTTTATTCCTGGAAAAATATTCACAAACTGTGGATCTGTAAAAGGTCTACTATCCAGACTCGATAAGAAACTTAACACATCAACAAGCAAAAAACAAATAACTCCATCAAAAATGTGCTAAGAACATGAACAGACACTTCTTTAAAAAAAACACACTAGTGGCCAAAAACATGAAAAAATCCCCATTATCACTTAACACCAGATAAATGCAAATTAAAACCATGATGAGGCTGGGCACAGTGGCTCACACCTGTAATGCCAGCACTTTGGGAGGCCAAGGCAGGTGGATCACGAGGTCAGGAGCTCAAGACCAACCTGGCCAAGATGGTGAAACCCCATCTCTACTAAAAATACAAAAATTAGCCATGCATGGTGGTGGGTGCCTGTAATCCCAGCTACTCAGGAGGCTGAGGCAGGAGAATCGCTTGAACCTGAGAGACAGAGGTTGCACTGAGCCAAGATAATGCCACTGGACTCCAGCCTGGATGACAAAGCGAGACTCCATTAAAAAAAAGAAAAGAAAAAAAAACCACGATGAGACACCAGTCAGAATGGCTTTTTATTAAAATATTATACTCTTTAGAAAGGCTTTTATTAAAAAGTCAAAAAACAACAGATGCTGGTAAGGCTGTGGAGAAAAGGGAATGTTTATACACAGTTGCCAGAATGTAAATTAGTTCAGCCATTCTGAAAAGCAGTTTGTAGATTTCTCCAAGAAATTAAGCTTCACATTAAAAACAAAACAAAACAAAAACAAAAAACCAAAAAATGCAAAAAACAAAAAAGTCTCTGGATTTCTGCTGCAGCTTTATAATTTTATAATATAGCTAGTATAAAAACAGAATGTATAATTGGATTCTTCGAAATATAGAAATGACATTTATGTCTCAAAAAAATTAAAAGAGAGTTACTATTTGACCCACAATCTCATTACTGGGTATATGCACCCCTCCCCCCTGCAAAATAGATCATTATACCAAAAAGACACATACCTTTATATGTTCATCACTGCTATTAACAATAGCAAAAACATGGAAAAAACCTAGGTGCTCATCAATGGTGGATCGAATAAAGGAAATGTACATGCTACACCATGGAATACTATACAACCATTAAAAAGAATGAGATCAGGTCCTCTGCAGCAACATGGATGCAGCTGGAGGCCATTATCCTAAACAAATTAATGAAGGAACAGAAAACCAAATATTGCATGCTCTCACTTTTAAATGGGTGCTATACATTGGGTATTCATAGACATAACGATGGCAACAGTAGATACTGGAGACCACTACAGTGTTGGGGGAGGAAGAGGAGAGTGGGTTGCATACTATGCTCACTATATGAGTGTAATATACCAATGTAACAAATTTGCACATGCACATCCCTGTCTAAAATAAAGTTAAATTGAAAAAGAGAAATGCATTATTCTTGTTCCCACACATAAAAGTAAATTATTCAGTCTTATAAAGAAATAAAGTACTGATATATGCTTCAATATGAATAAACTTTGAAAACATTATAAGTGAAAGAAGTCCGTCACAAGAGACCAAAAACTGTATTGTTTCATTGACGATAAATATCCAAAACAATAAAATAAATGAAGATATTAAAATAAACTAGTGATTGGGAAGCAGGGTAAGCAGAGATGTAGTCGAAATGAATGACTGCTAATGACTGTATGTGTATTATTCTGTTCTCACACTGCTACTAAAGTCATACCTGAGACTGGGTAATTTATAAAGAACTTTAATTGACTCAGAGTTCAGCATGGCTGAGGAGGCCTCAGGAAATTTACAATCATGGCAGAAAGAGAAGCAAACATGTCCTTCTTCACACGGTGCCAGCAAGGAGAAAAGTGAGAGCTAAGCAAAAGGGAAAGCCCCTTATAAAACCATAAGATCTCATGAGAACTTACAATCACGAGAATAGCACACAGAAAACCACCCCAAAATTCAATTACCTCCCACCGGGTTCCTCCCACCACACGTGGGGATTATGGGATTACAATTCAATTTGAGATTTGTGTGGAAATACATAGCCAAACCATATCATTCCACCCCTGCCCCTCCCAAAGCTCATGCGTTCACATTTCAAAACACCATGCCTTTCCAACAGTCCCCCAAAATCTCAACTCATTCCAGCATTAACCTAAATGTCTAAGTAAGTCCAAATTCTCATCTGAGACAAGACAAAACCCTTCCAGCTATAAGACTGCAAAATCAAAAGCAAGTTTGTTACGTCCTACATACAGTAGGGGTACAAGCATTGGGCAAAAATGCCACTGCAAATGGGAGAAATTGACCAAAACAAAGGGGCTAAAGGTCCCATGCAAGTCCAAAATCCAATAGGGCAGTCATTAAAACTTAAAGTTTTTAAATGATGTCCTTTGACTCCAGGTCTCACATCCAGGACACACTGATGCAAAAGGGGGACTCCCATGGTCTTGGGCAACTCCACCCTTGTGGCTTTGCTGGGTACAGCCCCCCCTCCTGGCTGCTTTCATGGCTGGCGTTGAGTGTCTGAGGCTTTTCCAGGTACATGGTGCAAGCTGTTGGTGAATCTACCATTCTGTGGTCTGCAGGATGGTGGCCCTCTTCTCACGACTCCACTAGGCAGTGCCCCAGGAAAGACTCTGTATGGGGGCTCCAACCCCACATTTCTTTTTCCCACTGCCCTAACAGAGGTTCTCCATGAGGGCTCCACCCTGGCAGCAAACTTCTGGCTGGACATCCAGGTCTTTCCATACAGCCTGTGAAAATTGGGTGGAGGTTACCAGAGCTCAATTTTTTACTTCTGTACAGCTGCAGGCCCGAAACCAAGTGGAAGCTGCCAAGGCTTGGGGCTTGAACCCTCTGAAGTAACAGCCTGAGCTGGAAGAGCTGGGACACAGGGCATCAAGTCCAGAGGCTGAACACAGCAGGAGGTCCCTGGATCCAGGCCATGAAACCATTTATCCCCCTAGGCCTCCAGGCCTATGACAGGAGGGTCTGCAGCAAAAGCTTCTGACACTCCCTGGGGACATTTTCATCATTGTCTTGGTGATTAACTTTTGGCTCTTCATTACTTATGCAAAGTTCTTCAGCTGGCTTAAATTCTCCCCAGAAAAAGGAGTTTCCTTTTATATTTCATCATCAGGCTGCAAATTTTCCAAATTTTTATGCTCTGCTTCCCCTTGAATGCTTTGCCATTTAGAAATTTATTCTGCTAGATACCCTAAATCTTCCCTCTTAAGTTTAAAGTTTCACAGATCTCTAGAGCAGGGGCAAAATGCCACCAGTCTCTGCAAAACAAGAGTGATCTTTACTCCAGTTTCCAACAAGTTTCTCATCTCCATCTGAGACTATTTCAGTCTGGACTGAAATATGATATGGATAGTGTCCATATCACTATCAGAATTTTGGTCAAAGCCATTCAATAAGTCTCCAGGAAGTTCCAAACTTTCCCACAGTTTCCTGTCTTCTTCTGAGTCCTCTACACTGTTCCAACCTCTGCCTTTTATACAGTCCCTAAGTTACTTTCACATTTTTTAATATTCAAATAGCAGCACACCACTCCCTCAGTACAAATTTACTTTATTAGTCTGTTTTCACACTGCTAATAAAGACATGCCAAGACTTGGTAATTTATAAAGAAAGAGGTTTAATTGACTCACAGTTCAGCATTGCTGGAGAGGCATCAGGAAACTTATAATCATGGTGAAATGGGAAACAAACATGTCCTTCTTCAAGTGACAGGAGAAAGGAGAAGAATGAGAGCCAAATAAATGGGGAAGCCCCTTAAAAAACCATAAAATCTCACAAGAATTTCCTGACTATCATGAGAATACCATAGGGGAAACCACCACAATGATTCAGTTACCTCCCACCAGGTCCCTCCCACCACAGGAGATTATGGGATTATAATTCAAGAGAGATTTGGGTGAGGATACAAAGCGAAACCATATCAGTATGAAATTTATTTTAGAGGTGTTGACAATTTTCTAAAATAATATAAAGGTTATGATTACACAGAATTCTTTTAATATTCTATAAACCATTGAACTCTATACTTTAAATTTAGAGTGCATTTTATGGTATGTGAAATGTATCTGAATAATTATGGAGGAAAAAGCTTGAGAAAAATCATAACATTGATAATGCATTTGATGGCATTCATCCAAGTTCAACCATTTACCAGATGTGTATTTTTAAAAAGCTACTTAATTTTCTTGAGTCTCAGGTTCACTTTCTATGAAACACAAATAAGAAGTCCCTAGAGATCAATACAACAAGAAGAGCTAACTATCCTAAATATATATGCACCCAATACAGGAGCACCCAGATTCATAAAGCAAGTTCTTAGAGGCCTACAAAGAGACTTAGACTCCCACACAATAATAATGGGAGACTTTAACACCCCACTAGTCAATAATAGATCAATGAGACAGAAAATAAACAAGGATATTCAGGACTTGAACTCAGCTCTGGACCAAGCAGAACTAATAGACATCTACAGAACTCTCATCCCAAATCAACAAAATATGCATTCTCAGCACCACATCGCACTTACTCTAAAACTGACCACATAATCGGAAGTAAAACACTCCTCAGCAAAATAAAAAAACAGAAATCATAACAAACAGTCTCTCAGACCATAGTGCAATAAAATTAGAATTTAGTTTAAGAAACTCATTCAAAACAGTGAAACTACATGGATATTGAACAACCTGCTCTTGAGTGACTACTGGGTAAATAATGAAAATAAGGCAAAAATAAATCAATTCTTTTAAACCAATGAGAACAAACACACACTGTATCAGAATCTCTGGGACACAGCTAAAACAGTGTTTACCGGGAAATTTATAGCACTAAGTGCCCACAGGAGAAAGCAGGAAAGATCTAAAATTGAAACCCTAACATCACAATTAAAAGAACTAGAGAAGCCAGAACAAACAAATTCAAAAGCTAGCAGAAGACAAGATATAACTAAGATCAAAGCAGAACTGAAGGAGATGGAGACAAGAAAAACCCTTCAAAAAATCAGTGAACCCAGGATCTGGTTTTTTGAAAAGATTAACAAAATAGACCATTAGCCAGACTAATAAAGAAGAAAAGAGAGAGAAATCAAGTAGAAAAAATTAAAAATGTTAAAGGAGATCTCTCCACTGATCCCACACAACTACAAACTACAATCAAAGAATACTATAACACCTCCACACAAATAGACTAGAAAATCTAGAAGAAATTGATAAATTCCTGGACATATACACCCACCCAAGACTAAAAGAGGAAGAAGTCAAATTCCTGAAGAGAACACTAACAAGTTCTGAAATTGAGGCAGTAATTAATAGCCTAACAACCAAGAAAAGCCCAGGACCAGATGGATTCAGAGCCGAATTCTACCAGAGTTAAAAAGAGGAGGTGGTATCATTCCTTCTGAAACTACTTCAACCAATAGAAAAAGAGAGACTCCTCCTTAACTCATTTTATGAGACCAGCATCCTCCTGATATCAAAACCTGGCAGAGACACAACAACAACAAAACAAATTTCAGGCCAATATCCCTGTTGAACATTGATGCAAAAATCCTCAATAAAATACTAGCAAACTGAACCCAGCAGCACGTCAAAAAGCTTATCCACCATGATCAAGTCGGCTTCATCCCTGGGATGCAAGGCTGGTTCAACATATGCAAATGAATAAACGTAATCTATCACATAAACAGAACCAATGACAAAAATCACGTGATTATCTCAATAGATGCAGAAAACACCTTCAATAAAATTCAACATCGCTTCATGCTAAAAACTCTCAATAATGTAGGTATTGATGGAACATATCTCAAAATAATAAGAGCTATTTATGACAAACCCACAGACAATAGCATAGTGAATGAGCAAAAGTGGGAAGCATTCCCTTTGGAAACTGGCACAAGACAAGGATGCCCTCTCTCACCACTCCTATTCAACACAGTATTGGAAGTTCTGGCAAGGGCAATCAGGCAAGAGAAAGAAATAAAGCGTATTCAAATAGGAAGACATGAATTCAAATTTTCTCTGTTTGCAGATTACATGATTGTGCATTTAGAAAACCCCATCATCTCAGTCCAAAATCTTGTTAAGCTGCTAAGCAACTTCAGCAAAGTCTCAGAAAACAAAATCAATGTGAAAAATCAAAAGCATTCCTATACACCAATAATAGACAAACAGCCAAATCATGAGTGAACTCCCATTCACAATTGCTACAAAGAGAATAAAATACCTAGGAATACAACACCTAGGAATACAACTTACAAGGGATATGAAGGACCTCTTCAAGGAGAACTACAAATCACTGCTCAAGGAAATAAGAGAGGACACAAACAAATGGAAAAACATTCCATGCTCATGGATAGGAAGAATCAGTATTGAGAAAATGGCCATAGTGTCCAAAGTAATGTATACATTCAATGCTCTCCCTAGCAAGCTACCATTGACTTTCTTCACAGAGTCAGAAAAAAAATACTTTAAACTTCATATGGGACCAAAAAAGCACCTACATAGCCAAGACAATCCTAAGCAAAAAGAACAAAGCTGGAGGCATCACACTACCTGATTTCAAACTATACTACAAGAGTACAGTAAACAAAACAGCATGGTACTGGTACCAAAACAGATATATAGACCAATGGAACGGAACAGAGGCCTCAGAAGTAATGCCACACATCTACAACCATCTAATCTTTGACAAGCCTAACAAAAACAAGCAATGGGGAAAGAATTCCCTATTTAATAAATGGTGTTTGGAGAACTGGCTAGTCATATGCGGAAAACTGAAACTGGACCCCTTCCTTACACCTTATACAGAAATTAACTCAGGTGGATTAAAAACTTAAATGTAAGACCTAAAATCATGAAAACCCTAGAAGAAAACCTAGGAAATACCATTCAGGACATAGGTATGGGCAAAGTCTTCATGACTAAAACACCAAAAGCAATGGCAACAAAAGCCAAAATAGACAAATGGGATCTAATGAAACTAAAGAGCTTCTGCACAGCAAAAGAAACTACCATCAGAGTGAACTGACAACCTACAGAATGGGGGGGAAATTTTGCAATGTATTCATCTGACCAAGGGCTAATATCCAGAATCTACAAGGGACTTAAAAAAATTTATAAATTTAAAAAAAAAATTTATAAGAAAAAAACAAACAACACCATCAAAAAGTGGGGAAGGATATAAACTAAAGAGCTTCTGCATGGCAAAAGAAACTATCATCAGAGTGAACAGGCAACCTACAGAATGAGAGAAAATTTTTGCAGTCTATCCAACTGACAAAGGGCTAATATCCAGAATATACAAAGAACTGAAACTAATTTACAAGAAAAAAACAAACAACCCCATCAAAAAGTGGGTGAATAATATGAACAGACACTTCTCAAAAGAAGACATTTATGCAGCCAGCAAATATATGAAAAAAAAGCCCATCATCATTGGTAATTAGAGAAATGCAAATCAAAACCACAATGAGATACCATCTCCCGCCCGTTAGAATGGCGATCATTAAAAAGTCAGGAAACAACAGATGCTGGTGAGGATGTGAAGAAATAGGAACGCTTTTACACTGTTGGTGGGAGTGTAAATTAGTTCAACCATTGTGCAAGACAGTGTGGTGATTACTCAAGGATCTAGAACCAGAAATACTATTTGACCCAGCAATCTCATTACTGGGTATATACCCAAAGGATTATATATCATTCTACTATAAAAACACATGCACATGTATGTTTATTACAGCACTATTCACAGTAGCAAAGACTTGGAACCAACCTGAACGCCCATCAATAATTAGAAAATGTGGCACATATATCACATAGTAGTATGAAGCCATATTAAAAGGATGAGTTCATGTCCTTTGCAGGGACATGGATGAAGCCAGAAACCACCATTCTCAGCAAACTAACACAAGAACAGAAAACCAAACACCACATGTTCTCACTCAGAAGTGGGAGTTGAACAATGAGAACACCTGGACCCAGGGAGAGAAACATCACACAATGGGGCCTGTCGAGGGGTGGGGGGCTAAGGGAAGGATAGCATTAGGAAAAATACCTAATGTAGACGACGGGTTGATGGGTGCAGCAAACCACCATGGCACATGTATACCGATGTAACAAACCTGCACGTTCTGCACACATATCCAAGAACTTAAACTATAATTTTAAAAAAAAAGTCCCTAGAGTTGTGACAACTAAACAAGGTGATGCATGTAAAGAACTAAGTATAATGACAGGCACATAGTAAATGCTAAGTAAATAATAGTTATCATCTGCAAGTTTCAATAACTTTGTACTAGTCCTAGCTCTTGAATACTCCAATGTGTTCCCAGTTTTTCCACAATAATCTCAAACAAGCAACATCACTTCTCCAATTATTTTCAAGGTTGGTTGGTAGATAGGCAGATGAGCATATATCCTAGTCATTTCGTTTGTTTGCCTGCCTGCTTGTCTTCCTGATTTTTGGTGATGGGAGTGAGAGTCGACACATTAGCAAGAAGACTTGCAAAGCTAAGAAAAAAACAGGATCCATATCTTCAGATATTATCTAGAGTATGTTTCCACTTTCTGTTTCAGGGCCTGTACTAAGGCCTCACAGCCCTCTCAGGCAATGCTCAAAGAAGTTTAAGTGAGTTAAAACCACTGTGGGCAATCCTAAACTACCCCTATTTCCTCCATAAAGAACTTCAATAATGCTTTCCTAGTACTGGCATTTCTTTTTGCCCTGTCTCATGCTCCCTGTTGTCTTATCTTTGCTTCTTAGGCTCACCTCCCTAATAAATCACTGACTCTCAAGTCCTTATCTCAGGATCTGTCTTGCAGGGAACCCAAAGCAAGACAAGTAGGGGTCATAGCACTCTACACTGAGTACGTGTCATATCCCTCAGTTATGAGGGAGCAATTTATACAAGGAAGGCAATTGGGATTGTTTTTTTAAAATGCAGGAAGAGTTTATTTGTCTGCCTGAAACTCACTGAAGTTTCAGGCAGACAAATAAGATATGTGTGTTGGATTCAAATGCTAAGAGAAATAATTGTGAGGGAGTAGGAAGAGTGTTCAAGGTTTGAACTTTTTCAGTGTCCCAGTTCTGCCATTTATTTATTATGTGACCTATTTCAGTTTCACAGTTTCTTGGCCATCAATTGATAGGAAGTGCAATACCAGAAAAAGAACACTAGATTTGGAGGCAGTAAACACAGGTTTTAATGAGTTCCACCTTTGCATTTTCACAGCTGTGAAATCTCAAGAAAGTCCCTTAGTCTTTCCAAGCCTATTTCATCATTTGTAAAATGAGGAAAGTTACACTTCCCTCAAGAGGCTGTTGAGAATACCAAATGAAACTAACAAAAAAAGTAAACATAATTTGTAATTTCCAAAGTATCATCCAAATGTGATATTTTTAAAATAATTTTGAAGCAAGTAGAATACATCACTCTTAACTGACAGGTAGCTGTGAAGACATTGTTTTTCTGTGTTTTAATTGAGGTACAATGGAGCCAAGTTTGTCGTATTAGGCCATTTTATACTTACTGAGAAGTATGTTCTCACACTTTAACAGGGCTGATACTTTAAGCCTTCCAAAAAAAATCTGAATATCTACCTCCTTAAACAGCTGTAGAGGATAGAATAGCTCCCATTCCTCTGGCTACCAGCTGGATGGTATGAGATAGCCTCCATATGATCTTGAGTGCCCACAAATATCCAAGCCTGGAGGTAGCAAGTCTAATACGTGTTGGTCATAATTTTCACCTAAGAATGCATTGCTAAAAGGCAAATCTATCAGGAAAATCTCAAATGACAGGACTTATTCTCAAATCTACTACAAGTTTTCAACATCTGGGTGAGCCATTTATCAGTGAAATAGGCATGCAAGCAAGAGACTTGACAAATAAATTTGGGAACATCACACAGCTATGTCTAATCATAATTTCATTATCAATATCAGCCATTAGCATTTCATGAGAATAATATGTAAGAAATTCCACTAATAGGAAACATTTGTTAGTAATAACTCAAACTCTTTTAAAAATTGTTTCATCAAATCTTAATTGTAAAAGTATATATAAAGCCTTAAATAAAGAAGGGCATCACCAAGGAAGGAGTTAAATAGGAATAAAGACTCAAGAATGTCTCTCTTTGGGTTCAAAATGAAGCCTCAATAGGACTATATAGCAAGTCCATATGTAATCTCTTGACAATCCACTCCTTTCATTCCAGCCAAATAATGGGTTTCTTGGTGTCCTTCAAATACCTTTTCAACTTACTGTCATACAAAAGCAGGTAATTCTGTCTTCTTTTTTAAACTTTTATTTTAAGTTCAGGGGTACAAGTGCAGGTTTGTTACATAGGCAAACGTGTCATGGCAGTTTGTTATACAGATTATTTCATCACCCAGGTATTAAGCCTATTACCCATTAGTTATTTTTTCCTGATTCTCTCTCTGCTCCCACTCTCCACCCTCTAAAAACCCACCAATGTGCATTGCTCCCTTCTATGTGTCCATGCATTCTTATCACTGAGCTCCCACTTGTAAGTGAGGACATGTGGTATTTGGTTTTCTGTTCCTGTGTTCGTTTGCTAAGGATAATGGCCTCCACTCCATCCATGTCCCTAAAAAAAAAAAAAAAAAAAAAAAAAAAAAAAAAAAAAAACATGATCTCATTCTTTCTTATGGCATTCTTAGGCTTTTTTCTCATTTTAGGAACCATGGAAGAAATACATGCTGCCACTATGATTGGCCAGAAATATAGAAACCCTTGATTATCTGCGTTTCTTATTCCCACCCCTACGAACCATAATCTCAGCATGGCTGTAGCACTAAAATCATAAGTAGGTTTTTTTTTTTTCCATCAAATGCTACTGACCCAAAATAGGGAAAAAAATTATTCAAAGGTCAACACATAAGTTAAAACCATCTTTACTAACTCAGATTTTTTGAAGCGTGAGCAGAGTTTCAGGTCCTCTGACTTTTAAGTTCAGAAAATAAAACAAAATTTTCTTAAAGTAAGTAAAATATACATACATATATACACATATACATATATACATATACATATTTTTTATCTGAAGAGAAAGAGAGATACTTAGAGTGCAGAGCATCAGAATTTGGAGGTAGGCATATGATAAACATTGAAATAATAAAACAAAGGAAAGAGACAAGCATTCATTTCTCCCATCCTGGAACATATCCCCACACCACTAAATGCTGTGCCTCATCAGGAAGCCTCCCTACTCCCACTTCTACTCCCATTCTAGGTTCCTAGAAATTCTGACACACCCTCTCCCCTGAGCCCTACAAATTGTGTGCTTCCCTGTTCTCTGAATTTGGACTATCTTTCAAGTATTTAAAAGATGCCTTCTCTCCATGCAATAGTCTCTTTGATTTGGCCAGGTAGTTATGTTGTGGTTGCTTTTATTTTTTTTTTTTCAAATCCCTGATACTTTTGATCTCCAGCCACATATAGCCTGGGTTTTAGTTTCCAGCCTTTTCTCAGTTATTAACTTTTAAAATTCTACCGTCCAGTTTGTTTATCTACTCAATGTCTGCATTTTGTCAATGTTTCATTTTCAAAATCAGAAAAACTATCTAATAGATTTCTTTGGTTTTTCATCTCCCTATATAATGGTGAATTTTCTGGAATTTCAAAGTTGAAAGAAATTATGCAGGCCATCAAGTCTACCTCATTTGTTAGAACTTTAAGCTTCCCCAACCCACATCCCTTCTACCCAGACTGTGGACCCTCTGGCTATTTAAAAATTTTTTCCTTAGATTTAGCTGATACCTTTCTTTTTTTTTAATTTTTGATATAGTATACTTTATTATTATATATGAAATACATTTCACAAAATTGCAAAAATTTTAGTCTAGGTTGCAAATGAGACACCTAAAAATATATATGTGTATGCGTATATATATAAAAAATATGTACACATATGTGTATATATATAAAATATGTCCTATATGTATTATATATATAAAATACACACATATGTGTGTATATATATTATATGTATGCACATATGTGTGTATACATATTATATGTACACACATATATAAGTATATATGCACATACATACATACATAAGCATATGGGCACATACATATATACATCTTTTTTTGAGATTTCTTCTTTTTTAAATTTTATGATTATTATATTTCAAGTTTTAGGGTACATGTGCACAACGTGCAGATTTGTTACATATGTATACATGTGCCATGTTGGTGTGCTGCACCCATTAACTCCTCATTTAGCATTAGGTATATCTCCTAAGGCTGTCCCTGCCCCATCACCCCACCCCACAACAGTCCCCGGTGTGTGATGTTCCCCTTCCTGTGCCCATGTGTTCTCATTGTTCAATTCGTACCTATCAGTGAGAACATGCGGTGTTTGGTTTTTTGTCCTTGCGATAGTTTGCTGAGAATGATGGTTTCCAGATTCATCCATGTCCCTATGAAGGACGGGAAATCATCATTTTTTATGGCTGCATAGTATTCCATGGTGTATATGTGCCACATTTTCTTAATCCAGTCTATTGTTGTTGGACATTTAGGTTGATTCCAAGTCTTTGCTATTGTGAATAGTGCCACAATAAACATACGTGTGCATGTGTCTTTATAGCAGCATGATTTACAATCCTTTGGGTATATACCCAGTAATGGGATGGCTGGGTCAAATGGTATTTCTAGTTCTAGATCCCTGAGGAATCGCCACACTGACTTCCACCATGGTTGAACTAGGTTACAGTCCCACCAACAGTGTAAAAGTATTCCTGTTTCTCCACATCCTCTCCAGCACCTGTTGTTTCCTGACTTTTTAATGATGGCCATTCTAACTGGTGTGAGATGGTATCTCATTGTGGTTTTGATTTGCATTTCTCCGATGGCCAGTGATGATGAGCATTTTTGCATGTGTTTTTTGGCTGCATAAATGTCTTCTTTTGAGAAGTGTCTGTTCATATCCTTCACCCACTTTTTCATGGGGTTGTTTGTTTTTTTCTTGTAAATTTGTTTGAGTTCATTGTAGATTCTGGATATTAGCCCTTTGTCAGATGAGTAGGTTGCAAAAATTTTCTCCCATTTTGTTGGTTGCCTGTTCACTCTGATGGTAGTGTCTTTTGCTGTGCAGAAGATGTTTAGTTTAATTAGATCCCATTTGTCAATTTTGGCTTTTGTTGCCATTGCTTTTGGTGTTTTAGACATGAAGTCCTTGCCCATGCCTATGTCCTGAATGGTAATGCCTAGGTTTTCTTCTAGGATTTTTATGGTTTTAGGTCTAACATGTAAGTCTTTAATCCATCTTGAATTAATTTTTGTATAAGGTGTAAGGAAGGGGTCCAGTTTCAGCTTTCTACATATGGCTAGCCAGTTTTCCCAGCACCATTTATTAAATAGTGAATCCTTTCCCCATTGCTTGTTTTTGTCAGGTTTGTCAAAGATCAGATAGTTGTAGATATGCAGCATTATTTCTGAGGGCTCTGTTCTCTTCCATTGGTCTATATCTCTGTTTTGGTACCAGTACCATGCTGTTTTGGTTACTTTAGTAGTATACTTTGGCTGCTTTGTAGTATACTTTGAAGTCAGGTAGCATGATGCCTCCAGCTTTGTTCTTTTGGCTTAGGATTGACTTGGTGATGCGGGCTCTTTTTTGGTTCCATATGAACCTTAAAGTAGGTTTTTCCAATTCTGTGAAGAAAGTCATTGGTAGCTTGATGGGGATGGCATTGAATCTATAAATTACCTTGGGCAGTATGGCCATTTTCACGATATTGATTCTTCCAACCCATGAGCATGGAATGTTCTTCCATTTGTTTGTATCCTCTTTTATTTCATTGAGCAGTGGTTTGTAGTTCTCCTTGAAGAGGTCCTTCACATCCCTTGTAAGTTGGATTCCTAGGTATTTTATTCTCTTTGAAGCAATTGTGAATGGGAGTTCACTCATGATTTGGCTCTCTGTTTGTCTGTTACTGGTGGATAAGAATGCTTGTGATTTTTGCACATTGATTTTGTATCCTGAGACTTTGCTGATGTTGCTTATCATCACGAGGAGATTTTGGGCTGAGACAATGGGGTTTTCTAGATATACAATCATATCGTCTGCAAACAGGGACAATTTGACTTCCTCTTTTCCTAATGGAATAACCTTTATTTCCTTCTCCTGCCTAATTGCCCTGGCCAGAACTTCCAACACTGTGTTGAATAGGAGTGGTGAGAGAGGGCATCCCTGTCTTGTGCCAGTTTTCAAAGGGAATGCTTCCAGTTTTTGCCCATTCAGTATGAAATTGGCTGTGGGTTTGTCATAGATAGCTCTTATTATTTTGAGATACGTCCCATCAATACCTAATTTATTGAGAGTTTTTAGCATGAAGGGTTGTGGAATTTTGTCAAAGGTCTTTTCTGCATCTATTGAGATAACCATGTGGCTTTTGTCTTTGGTTCTGTTTATATGCTGGATTACATTTATTGATTTGCATATGCTGAACCAGCCTTGCATCCCAGGGATGAAGCCCACTTGATCATGGTGGATAAGCTTTTTGATGTGCTGGTGGATTCGGTTTGCCAGTGTTTAATTGAGGATTTTTGCATAGATGTTCATCAAGGATATTTGTCTAAAATTCTCTTTTTTGTCTGTGTCTCTGCCAGGCTTTGGTATCAGAATGATGCTGGCCTCATAAAATGAGTTAGGGAGGATTCCCTCTTTTTCTATTGATTAGAATAGTTTCAGAAGGAATGGTACCAGCTCCTCTTTTTACCTCCGGTAGAGTTCGGTTGTAATTCCATCTGGTCCTGGACTTTTTTTGGTTGGTAAGCTATTGATTATTGCCTCAATTTGAGATCCTGTTATTGGTCTATTCAGAGATTCAACTTCTTCCTGGTTTAGTCTTGGGAGGATGTATGTGTTGAGGAATTTATCCATTTCTTCTAGATTTTCTGGTTTATTTGCATAGAAGTGTTTATAGTATTCTCTGATGGTAGTTTGTATTTCTGTGGGATTGGTGGTGATATCCCCTTTATCATTTTTTATTGCATCTATTTGATTCTTCTCTCTTTTCTTCTTTATTAGTCTTGCTAGCGGTCTATCAATTTTGTTGATCTTTTCAAAAAACCAGCTCCTGGATTCATTAATTTTTTGAAGGGTTTTTTGTGTCTCTATTTCCTTCAGTTCTGCTCTGATTTTAGTTATTTCTACCCTTCTGCTAGCTTTTGAATGTGTTTGCTCTTGCTTTTCTAGTTCTTTTCATTGTGATGTTAGGATGTCAATTTTGGATCTTTCCTGCTTTCTCTTGTGGGCATTTAGTGCTATAAATTTCCCTCTACACACTGCTTTGAATATGTCCCAGAGATTCTGGTATGTTGTGTCTTTGTTCTCATTGGTTTCAAAGAACATCTTTATTTCTGTTTTCATTTAGTTATGTACCCAATAGTCATTCAGGAGCAGGTTGTTCAGTTTCCATGTAGTTGAGCGGTTCTGAGTGAGTTTCTTAATCCTGAGTTCTAGTTTGATTGCATTGTGGTCTGAGAGACATTTTGTTATAATTTCTGTTCTTTTACATTTCCTGAGGAGAGCTTTACTTCCAACTATGTGGAAATATCAGATGTAGATTTGGTCTTTTCACATAGTCCCATATTTCTTGGAGGCTTTGTTCGTTTCTTTTTATTCTTTTTTCTCTAAACTTCCCTTCTCGCTTCATTTCATTCATTTCATCTTCCATCACTGATACCCTTTCTTCCAGTTGATCGCATTGGCTCCCGAGGCTTCTGCAATCTTTGTGTAGTTCTCGAAACTTGGGTTTCAGCTCCATCAGCTCCTTTAAGCCCTTCTCTCCATTGGTTATTCTAGTTATCCATTTGTCTAATTTTTTTTCAAAGTTTTTAACTTCTTTGCTATTGTTTTGAATTTCCTCCCGTAGCTCGGAGTAGTTTGATCGTCTGAAGCCTTCTTCTCTCAACTCATCAAAGTCATTCTCCATCCAGCTTTGTTCCGTTGCTGGTGAGGAACTGCATTCCTTTGGAGGAGGAGAGGTGGTCTGCTTTTTAGAGTTTCCAGTTTTTCTGCTCTGTTTTTTCCCCATCTTTGTGGTTTTATCTACTTTTGGTCTTTGATGATGGTGATGTACAGATGGGTTTTTGGTGTGGATGTCCTTTCTGTTTGTTAGTTTTCCTTCTACCAGACAGGACCCTCAGCTGCAGGTCTGCTGGAGTTTGCTAGAGGTCCACTCCAGACACTGTTTGGCTGAGTGTCAGCAGCAGTGGCTGCAGAACAGTGGATTTTCGTGAGACCACAAATTCAGCAGTCTGATAGTTCCTCTGGAAGTTTTGTCTCAGAGGAGTACCTGGCCGAGTGAGGTGTCAGTCTGTCCCTACTGAGGGATGCCTCCCAGTTAGGCTGCTCGGGGGTCAGGGACCCACTTTAGGAGGCAGTCTGTCCGTTCTCAGATCTCCAGCTGCGTGCTGGGAGAACCACTACTCTCTTCAAAGCTGTCAGACAGGGACATTTAAGTCTGCGGAGGTTCCTGCTGAATTTTTGTTTGTCTGTGCACTGCCCCCAGAGGTGGAGCCTAAAGAGGCAGGCAGGCCTCCTTGAGCTGTGGTGGGCTCCACCTAGTTCGAGCTTCCTGGCTGCTTTGTTTACCTAAGCAAGCCTGGGCAATGGCTGGCGCCCCTCCCCCAGCCTCACTGCCGCCTTGCAGTTTGATCTCAGACTGCTGTGCTAGCAATCAGTGAGATTCTGTGGGCATAGGACCCTCCAAGCCAGGTGCGGGACACAATCTCCTGGTCTGCCGTTTTCCAAGCCCGTTGGAAAAGTGCAGTATTGGGGTGGGACTGACCCGATTTTCCAGGTGCCGTCTGTTACCCCTTTCTTTGACTAGGAAAGGGAACTCCCTGACCCCTTGTGCTTCCCGAGTGAGGCAATGCCTCTCCCTGCTTCGGCTCACACACAGTGCGCTGCGCCAACTGTCCTGCACCCACTGTTTGGCGCTCCCTAGTGAGATGAACCTGGTACCTCAAACGGAAATGCAGAAATCACCCGTCATCTGTGCCGCTCATGCTGGGAGCTGTAGACCGGAGCTGTTCCTATTCGGCCATCTTGGCTCCACCCCCCTGTAACAGTCTTGTAACTAAAAGATACTTTAAAGCCTTTATTTTTCAGATAGGTAAACTGAGGCCCACGGAAGTCAAGGGATTTACCCAAAGTTACACAGCTGTTTTTTGAGAGATCTATAATTTTACATTTTGACAACCCTCCCAATCCACTGATGTCCTATGATTTTAGGATATTCTAATATAGTTAATACAGTGGCTCTAACTATGCTGGTGGCCAAATCGGATAATCCTCTATCCATTGATTTCCTCATTATCAAGCTAAAGCAATCTATACATAAAACTACGTTTTTAAAAATAGAGTATAATATTGTTACATTACATTACTGCTGGTTTGAATTGAGAATTCACAATACTCAGATTAACTATGCTATCCTGTTCACCATGGGAGCTTCATAAATATTAAAGAAAAAAAAATAGGACAACTCAAGTTTTTTGGTTGGGAGTAGGCTCAACTGTTTCTTTCCTCAGGTTTTGCCACTTTAGACCTGCTCTGTCCAACACACTAGCTACTAACCACATGTTGTTTACATAAATTGGAATGTGCTGTAAGTGTAAAATAAACACCAGATTTCTAAGACTTGATGCAAAAAGGATGTAAAATATTTAATAAAAATTTTATATTGATTACATGATGAAACACTAATACTTTGATATACTAGGTTAAATAAAATCTATTAAAATTAATACTACTTTTATTTGTATAAATTTGAGGGGTACAAGGGCCATTTTGTAACATGGACGTATTGCCTAGTGGTTTAGTCTGGGATTTTACTGTAACCATCACCCAAATAATGTACATTGTACCCATTAAGTAATTTTTTATTCCTCAATCCCCTCCCAGCATCCCACCCTTAGTCTCCAGTGTTTTTTTAAATACTTTTTACAGGACTATTAGAAAAAAATTATATATGTGACATGCATTCACAATTTAAAACTCTCAGCAAGTTAGGAATAGAGGCAGACTTCCTAAACTTGATAAAGAACATGTATTAAAAAACCTACAGCTAACACCATACTTAACGGTGAAAAGCTGAGTGTTTTTCTAATAATATAAGGAACAGTCAACAATATTAGTCTCACCACTCTTATTTAACATAATACTAAAGTTAAAACCAGCACAGTAAGCAAGGCAAACAAATATAAGGCATATGAGTTGGAATGGAAAAAATAAAACTGGGAAGGCAGAGCAAGATAGCTGAATAGATGCCTTCACCAATTGTCTCTCTTACAGGAACATCAATTTACACAAATTTTACATTAAAAGAATCTTCATGAGAACCAAAAATCAGGTGAGCAATTACAGTACCTGGTTTAACTCCATATCACTGAAAGAGGCACTGAAGATGGTAAAAAATAGTCTTGAATTTCTGACAGTGCCCCTTCCCCATCTCCTGCCAGTGGCCATGTGGCAAAGAAAATCTGTGTCCTTTGGGGAGGAAAATTGTGGCAATTGTGAGACCCTGCATTGAACTCAGTGTGGCCCTGTTCACAGCAGAAAGCAAAAACAGGCTAAACTCGGCCAGTGTTTGAACAAAGAAGGAGCATTTACACCAACCCCAACCAGAGGGGAATTGCGCATCCCAGCAGCGAGAATTTGAAATTCAGCAAGCCTTACCACCATGGGCTGAAGGGCTCTGGGGTCCCAAATATATTTGAAAGTCCATCTGAGCTGCAAAGACTGCAATTCCTGGGCAATTGCTAGTGCTGTTCTGGGCTCAGAGCCAGTGGACATGGAAAACCAGCCAGGGCAGCAGAGGAAGTACTTGAACCACACCTCCCTCAACACCAAGCAGTGCAGCTTGAAGCAACAAAAGTGACTCCTTTCTTCTGCTTGAGGAGACTAGAGGAAAGAGTAAAGAGAACTTTGTCTTGCACCTCGGATACCAGCTCAGAAACAGTAGGATAGGGCACCTGGCAGAGTCATAAATCCCTGAGTCCAGGCCCTAGTTGCCAGACAACAATTCTAGGTACACCCTGGGCCAGAAAGGAACCCACCACCTTAAAGAAAAAGGCTCAATCCTAGCAAGATATATCATTGGCTGACTAACAAGCCCTTGGTCCTGGAAGAACCATCAGAAATACACAAGTCGTAAGTTATAGGCCATCGATAAGACACTGGGACATGTTTGCTTCAGGTACCAGCTCTGCCACAGGAGGGTAGAGCCCCAAGTAGGCTCTTGGGGTCCTTGATTCTAGGTCTTGGCTCTTGGATGGCATTTCTGGACCTACCCTGGGCCAGAAGGGAGCCCACTCTCCTGAAGGGTGAGTCCCAGGCCTGGCAACATTTGCCACAAGCTGACTGAAGAAGTGTTAAGTGAATATTGGCAGTAACACAGCAATAGCCCCCATGGGTCTGTGGTGGTGGTGGCCATGAGGAGAGGTTTCTTTGCCTGTAAAAAGGGGAGAAAAAAAGGGAAGAAGAAAAAGTACAAATGACTTTTTCTCATAATTTGAGCACCAGCCTAACTGCAATAGAATAAGTCACCGGGTAGATTTCTAAAATTTTAGACTTCAGCCCCAGGCTCCTAGACAGCATCACTGACCAGCCTAGGGCCTGGGGAAACTTGCAGCCATAAAGAGAAGAACACAAGTCTGGCTGTCTTTACCATCTGCTGATTATAGAGCCCTAGATCCTTGAGCAAATATAGGTGGTAGCCAGGTACTGGTTACACTGGGCCTTGTGCAAGACCCAGTGATGTGCTGGTTTTAGGTTTGACCCAGTACAGTCCCAGTGCTGGTGGCCCCAGAAGCACTTGTGTTCTCCCGCCTCCAGTTCCAGATGGCACAGCACAGAAAAAGAGAGACTTCATTTGTTAAGAAGAAAGTAAGGAAAGAGAACAAGAGTTTGCCTGGTAATTCAGGTAATTTTTTGGATCCTATCCAAGACCAACAAGGTGGTACCTCTGCAGGTTTGCAAGAATCACAGTGTTCCTGGGCTTCAGATGCCCTCTAATGCAGATACAGCTTAGATCACAACACACAAGTCCCTTTGAATACCTGGAAAATCTTCCCAAGAAGGACAGGCACAAATAAGCCTAGAGTATGAAGACCACAATAAATACCTAACTTTTCAATGCCCACACAGACAAAAATTCACAAACATCAAGACCATCCAGGAAAACATGATATCAACAAATGAGATAAATAACGTGCCACGGACCAATCCTGGAAAAACAGAGATATGTGACCTCTCAGACAGAGACTTCAAAGTAGCAGTTTTGAGGAAACTCTAAAAATATAAGGTAACAAGCAAAAGGAATTCAAGAATAATATCTGATAAATTTAACAATAACATTGAAATAATTAAAAATAATAAAGAAGAAACTCTTCCATTGAAAAATGCAATTGGCATACTGAAGACTGCATCAGAGTTCTTCGATAGGAGAATTGACGAAGCGGAAGAAGCAGTTGGTGAGTTTGAAGACAAGCTATTTGAAAAACAGAAAGTCAGAGGAGACAAAAGAAAACAAATAAAAACAATAAAGGACACTTATAAGATCTAAAAAATGGCCTCGACAAAGCAAACCTAAGAGAAATTGAACTTAAAGAGGAGGTAGAAAATGACTTAGGAGTAGAGAGATTATTCAAAGGGATAATCACAGTCAACTTCCAAAACCTAAGGAAAGGTATCAATATTCAAATACAAGAAAGTTGTAGAACACCAAGCAGATTTAACCCAAAGAAGACTACTTCAAGGCATTTAATAATCAGGCTCCCACAGGTCAAGTATAAAGAAAGAATCCTAAAAGCTGCAAGAGAAAATAAACAAATAACACAATGGAGCTCCAATACGTCTCACAGCCAACTTTTCAGTGAAAACTCTACAGTCAAGGAGAGAGTGGCATGAGATAAATAAAGTGCTGAAGGAAAAAACGCTTTTACCCTAGAAAAGTATATCTGGTGAAAACATCCTTCAAACATGAAGGAGAAATACGTTCCCAGGCAAACAAAAGCTGAAGGATTTCACCAACACCAGAGCTTTCCTACCAAAAATGCTACAGGGAGTTTTTCAGTATGAAAGAAAAAGACATTAATGAGAAACAACAAATCATCTGAAAGTATAAAACTCACTGATAATATTAAGTACCACAAAAAAAAACAGAATATTATAAGGTTGTAATTGAGGTGGGTAAATTATTCCTATCTCAGGTCGAAAGACTAAAAAATGAACCAATGAAAAATAATAACAACAAGGTTTCAAGACACAGACAGTATGACACTACAATAAGATATAAATAAAAACAATAAATAGCAAGGAAGAAACTTACTGTGTAGAGCTTTTATTAGTTTTCTTTTGCCTTGTTCATTTATATAATCACTGTAAAGTTGTTTTCAGTTTAAAATCAGAGATTACAAGATTGTATTTGCAAGCCTCATGGTAACCTCAAATCAAAAAATATATAAAAGATACACAAAAAATGAAAAGCAAGAAATTAAATCATACCACCAGAGATCACCTTTATTAAAGGGAAGACAGTAAGGGAGAGAATACAACAAAACAAACAGAAAACAAATAACAAAATCCAGGAATAAGTTCATATTTATCTCTTATAGTGTTGAATGTAAATGGACTAAACTCTCTTAGAAAAAGTTGTAGAGTAGCTGAATAGATAAGATAAGCAAGACCCAATGATCTTTTGCTTACAATAACCACATGTCACTTATAAAGATATACATAGATGCAAAAAAGGAGATGGAAAAAGATATTTTATGTCAATGGAAACCAAACAAGAGGTGGGGTAGCCATGCTTGTATTAGGCAAAATAGGTTTCAAGACAAAAACTATAAGAAGAGACAAAAAGGTCACTATATAATGATAAATGGGTCAATTTAGCAAGAGGATATAATTGTAAACATATATGCACCCAATACTGGAGCATCTAGATATATAAAGCAAATATTATTAGAGCAAAAGAGAGAGACAGACTGCAGTACAATAATAGCTGGACACTTCAACACCCCACTTTCAGCATTGGGTAGATCTTCCAGATAGAAAATCTACAAACAAATAGCAGACCTCATCTGCACTATAGACTAAATGGACCTAACAGATATTTAGAGAACATTTCATCCAATGACTGCAGAATACACATTATTTTTCTTAACTTAAAATTAATTCTCAAAACACTATATATTAATTCACAAAATTAGTTTTAAAACATTCAAAAATTTTTAAATGTTATCAAGCATCTTCTCTGACCACATTGGAATAAAACTAGAGATCAATACAAAGACAAATTTTGGAAACTATACAACCACATGGAAATTAATCAATATATACTTAAATGACCAGTGGGTCAGCGAAGAAATTAAGAAAGAAATTTAAAAATTTCCTGAAACAAATGATAATAAAAACACAAAATACCAAAACCCATGGGATACAGAAAAAGCAGTACTAAGAGGAAAGTTTTTAGCTATAAGTGCCTACATTAAAAAAGAAAAAAAGAACATTCAAATATATAACATAATGATGCATCTTAAAGACCCAGAAAAGCAAGAGCAAACCAAATCCAAATTAACAGAAGAAAGAAAATAATAAAGATCAAGCTGAAATACATAAAATTGAAATGAAGAAAACAATACAAAAGATCAATAAAATGAAGAGTTAGGTCTTTTTGGAAAGATAAACAAACCTGACAAGCCATAAGCCAGACTAAAAAAAAAAGAGAGAGAGAGAAGACACAAATAAATAAAATCAGAGATTTAAAAAAAGGAGACATTACAACTGATACTGCAGAAATTCCTAGGATTACTAAGAATTTCTATGTAGTGGCTTCTATAAGCAACTATATGCCAATAAATTGGAAAACCTAGAACTGGATAAATTCCTAGACACATACAACCTAACAAGATTGAACCATGAAGAAATCCAAAATTTGAACAAACAACAAGTGATAAGATAGAAGCCATAATAAAAACTCTCTGAGCAAAGAAAAGCCAAGGACCTGATGGCTTCACTGCTGAATCCTACCAAATATTTAAATAATAACAATTCTACTCAAACTATTGTAAAAAATAGAGGAAGAGGGAATACTACCAAACTCATCCAAAGACACCAATATTACCCTGACACCAAAACCAGAAAAAGACACACACACGCACACACACAAAAAAACTATTGGCCAATATAACTAATGAATATTGTTGCAAAAATTCTCAACAGAATGCCAGGAAATTGAAATCAACAGCACATTAGAAAGATCATTCATCATGACCAAGTGGGATTTATCCCAGAAAGGCAAGGGTGGTTGAGCAGACACAATTCATTCAGTATAATGCATTATATCGACACAATGGAGGACAAAAACCATACAATCATTTCAATCAATGCTGAAAAAGCATTTGATAAAATTCAACATACATTTGTGATAGAAGCCATTAAAAAACTGTATAGAACGAACATGCCACAACATAATAAAAGCTATATACAACAGGCCCACAGCTAGTACTATACTGAATAGGAAAAAACTGAAAGTCTTTCCTCTAAGATCTGCAACACAACAAATATGCCTGCTTTCACTGCTGTTATTCAACACAATACTTGAAGTTTCTTAGCTCAAGTAATCAGACAAGAGAAAGAAATGACAGGCATCTTATCTGAAAAGAAAGAAGTCAAAATATTTTTGTTTGCAGATAATTTGTTCTTATATTTGGAAAACCAAAAAATATACCACAAAAGAAAACTATCAGAATCCATTAACAAATTCAGTAAAATTGCAGGATAAAAATCAACATACAAAAGTCAGTAGCATTTCTGTATGCAAAGTGAGCAGTCTGAAAAATAAACCAAGAAAGTAATCACATTTACAGTAGCTACAAATAAAATTAAGTTTCTAGGAATTAACTAAGCACAGAAGTGAAAGATTTCTATAAATAATAAAAACTATGAAATATTGATGCAAAAAATTAAACATGATACAAAAAATGAAAATATACTCAATGTTCATGCATTGGAAGAATAAATCTTGTTAAAATGCTTATACTTTCCAAAACAATTTACACATTTCAATCTCTATCAAAATACCAACAATATTCTTTATAGAAATAAAAAAAATATACATTTTTATGGAACCAGAAAAACACCCCAGAATAGCCAAAGCTATTCTGAGCAAAAAGAACAAAACAGAAGAGATCACATTATTAGACTTAAAATTATACTACAGGGCTATAGTAACCAAAACAGCACAATACTGGCATATTTATTTACTAAGTATTTAAAAACTAAGAACTTACTTATGTAAGTAAACACCACCTGTTCCCCAATAACTTGTAGAAATACAAACATATAAAAAAATAAAATTTAAAAAAAGACTGCCAATATTTTTAATAAAACAAGAAAACATTGGAAAAAACCCTCCAGGACATTGGATTAGGTAAAGATTTCTTGAGTCATACCCCACAAGCACAGGCAACAAAAGCCAAAATTTACAGATACAATCACATTAAGTTAAAAAGCTTCTGCACAGCAAAGGAAACAATCAACAAAGTGAAGAGACAACCCCCAGAACAGGAGAAAATATTTGAAAACTACTTATCTGACAAGAGATTAATAGTCAGAATATATAAGAAGCTCAAACAAATCTGTAGGAATAAAAATCTAATAATCCAATTTAAAAATGGGCCAAAGACTTGAGTAGACATTTCTCAAAAGAAGACATACAAATGGCAAGCAGGTATATGATAAGGTGCTCAACATCATTCATCATCAGAGAAATGCAAATCAAAACTACAATGAAGTATCATCTTACCCCAGTTAAAATGTCTGTTATCCAAAAGAAAAGCAATAACAAATGCTGGTGAGGATGTGGAGAAAAGAGAACCCTTGTATACTGTTGGTGGGAATTTATTTATTTATTTATTTTAATTAGAAAAACCACTATGAATAAAAGTTTGGAGGTTATTCAAAACACTAAAAATGGCATTACCATATGATCCAGCAATCCTACTTTTAGGTATATACTCAAAAGAAAGGAAATCAGTATATTGAAGAGACATCTGCACTTCCATGTTTATTTCAACACTCTTCACAATAGCCATGATTTGGAAGCAACCTAAATTTCCATCAACATATAAATGGATAATGAAAATATGGTACATATACACAATGAAATACTCTTCAGCCATAAAAGAGAATGCGATACTGTCATTTGCAACAGCATGGATTGGACTGGAGATAGTTATGTTAAGTGAAATATTCCAGGCACAGAAAGACAACGTTCACATATTCTCATTTATTTGGGGAAGCTAAAAATTCAAACAACTGAACTCACGAAGATAGCAAGTACAAAGATGGTTACCAGAGACTGGGAAGTGTAGTGATGATTGTGGAGGGGAAGCAGGGATGGTAAATGTGTACAAAATAGAAAGAATGAATAAGACCTAGTATTTGATAGCACAACATGGTGACTATAGTCAATAATAGTTTAGTTGTACATTTAAAAATAACTAGAAGAGTATAATTGGATCGTTTATAACACAAAAGATAAATGCTTGACCAATGGATATCCCGTTTATCCTGATGTGATTATTACACATTGCAGCCTATATCAAAATAATGATACAGGCATGTCAAAATATTCACATACCCATACATATATACATCTACTATGTATCCACAACAATTTAAAATTTCAAAAATTTAGAAATTTTTTCAACCTTATAAAAATAAAAAAGAAAACTATCTCTTTTTTCAGGTATAATTGTTTGCATCGGAAATACCAAGTAATATATTTAAAATTCTGGCACTAATAAGTGAGTTCAGCAAGGTCACAGAATATAAGACTAACAGAAAATATCAATCATGTTTCTATACACTAACAATGAACATGTGAAAACTAAAATTAAAAACACAAGACCATTTATAGTTACTCCAGAGTAAATGAAGTACTTAGGTATAGCCTTGAGATACATGTACTAGATCTATATGCTGAAAATTTCAAAATGCTGATGAAATAAATTGAAGAGGACATAAATAAACAGAGATACACCATGTTCATGAATTGGAAGTTTCAACATAGTAAAGATATAAATTCTTCCCAAATTAATCTACAGGTTTAATGTAATTCATATAAAAATCCCAGCAAGGTGTTTTAGAAACACAGGCAAGCCCACTCTCAAATTTATAGGAAATGTCACGAGCCCTATAATAGCAAAAACAACATTGACCAAAAAATGTGGGAGAAATTACTCTACCTGGTATTAAAATGTTACTGTTCACTTACAATAATTGAGACAATGTGCTTTTGGTGGAGAGATAAACACAGGGTCAATGAACAGAATTGAGAATCCAGGAACAGACCCACACAAATATGCTTAACTGAATTTTGACAAAGATGCAAAACCCAATGAATTGGTGCTGCAACAGTTGCAAACCCATGGGGGCAGGGGAAATCTTCACATCTTTTACAAAAGATAATTTGAAATGGAACATAGATTTAAATGTAACACATAAAACAACAAAACTTTTAGAAAAAAATCATAAGAGCAAATTTTCAGAATCTAGAGGTAGGCAATGAGTTCTTAGAGTTGAAACAAAAACACAACACATAAAAAGAAAACTTGAGCTATGCATAGTGGCTCATGCCTGTAATCCCAGCACTTTGGGACACTGAGGCAGGAGGATTGCTTGAGCCCAGGAGTTCAAGAGAGCCTGGGAAACTTAGTGAGATTCTGTTTCCACAAAAAAATAAAATAAAATACAATAATTAGCCTGGCATAACTGTGCATGCCTGTAGTCCCAGCTACTCAGAAGGCTAAGGTGGGAGGATTACTTGAGCCTGGGAAGTCGGGGTCATGGTGAGCCACAATCATGCCTCTGCATTCCAGCCTGGGTGACAGAGTGAGACCCTGTTTTCTTTGGGCTTTTTGGTTTTTTTAAAAAAAGAAAAATTGACAAATTAAATCTCACCAAAATTAAAAACTTTTACTCTTTAAAAGTCCGTGTGATAAGACAAGTTACAGACTTGGGGGATAGATTTACAAACAACATATCTGACAAAGAACTAGTATCTAGAATATATAAAGAACCCACAAAAGTCAACTGAAAAAAAATGCTATTAAAAATCGGCAAAAAACATAAAAATATATTTCACAAAAGAGGGTATACAGATGAAAGATGACAAACACATGAAATTTGTCCAACATAATTAGCCATGATATACACAAAATTAAAATTACACCTATCCTATAAGAGTGGCTAAAATAAAAATAGTGACAACATCAAATACTGGCAAGGATGCAGAGCAACCAGACGACTATACACTGATGGTAGGAATGCAAAATAGTACAGCTATTCAGGAAAACAGTTTTTCAGTTAACTATAAAACTCAACATGTGTTCATCATATGACCCAGCAACTACACTCTTAGGCATTTATTCCAGATAAATAAAAGCTTATGCTCAGAGCCATTTTATTTGTAACAGCAGCCAGAAGATGAGAACAAATTATATGCCCTTCAGTGGGTGAATAGTTAAATTGTGATACATCAACACCATAAAGTACCACTCCGTAACAGAAAAGTATAAACTATTGAAACACGCAATAACTTAGATTAATCTACAGAGAATTATGCTTTTATTAAGTCTTTCCTTAAATGTCACAAACTATGATTTCATTCATATAACATTCTTGAAATGACAAAGTTGTAGAGATAGCGAAGTTATCAGTGTTTGTCATAGGCTTTTTCCACTAAGAATCTGTCCAAGAAGTCAACCTGTCTATAAGCCACAATGTTTCTTCTGTTAAACTCATCTTCATGTCTAATGTAGGAGAGGGCCCCATGACAGGCCTTTACCCAATAAAAATACTTTCCCTGGCTGCTGGTTAAGGCCTTCAATCATTTTCTCCATGGCGAACGTTTAATATAAGAGATCAGGATTAGAACCCTGATGCCCTGGGAAAAGAAGGGAGTAACTTCAATATACTTTAAAGGAAAATGAAGATTTTTAAGGCCTTTTCAAGAGTAGATATGGGAATCTGCTGATAGAAGTATCAAAGATGAGCCCAATCCTTCCAATTTTTAAAAAAAATACATTGATATATCATTGTTGTACATATTTGTGGGGTACATGTGGATATTTTGATAACCATACACAATCTGTAATGATCAAACCAGGCTAACTGGGATATCCACCACCTCAAATATTTATATTTTCTTTGTGTTGGAAACATCACAGTTCTTCTCTTCTAGCTATTTTGAAACATAAAATAAATTATTGCTAACTATAATTTCCCTACTCTATTGTCGAATACTAAAACTTATTTTTCCTATCTAACTATTGTTGTACCCGTTAACCAACTTCTCTTCATCTCTCCCTCCTACCTTCCCTTACTAGCATCTGGTAATCACCATTCTGCTCTCTACCTTCATGGGATCCACTTTTTTAGCTCTCACATATGAGTGAGAACAGGCAGAATTTGTCTTTCTGTGCCTGGCTTATTTTACTTAACATAATAACCTCCAGTTCCATTCATATTGCTTCAAAAAACAGGATTTTATTCTTTTAATAGCTGAATAGTATTTCATTGTGTATTTATACCACATTTTCTTTATTCTTTCATCCATTGATGGGCATTTAGGTTGATTAATAACTTGACTATTGTGAATACTGTTAAAATAAATATGGGAGAGCAGAAATCTCTTTGACATACCAATTTCCTTTCTTTTGGATATATATGCAGCAGCAGGATTGTTGGACCATATGGTAGTTCTATTTTTAGTTTTTGAAGAAGCTCCATGCTGCTTTCTATAATGGCTGTACTACTTTACTTTCTTACCAACACTGTAGGAGCATTTCCCTTTTCTCTGCATCCCTGTCAGCATTTGTTATTTTTCCTCATTTTGATAATAGCTATTCTAACTGGGGAGAGATGATATCTCACTGTGGTCTTGATTTGCATTTCCCTAATGATTAGCATGTAAATATTCTGAAGCCCAGAAAAAAAGAACTACCCAAAGCCACACAGTGAGATGAAACTAGAACCCAGGTGACTGACTCTCCATCATATGCAAATACAGGTATTAAGAACCTGGAAGTAGTATTTGGGCAGCAATGAAAGGAAGTGGGTGGGCCAGATGGAGGAAGACTACAAAAAAAATTGGGGATTACCTACATCATAGTTTAGAGATGGGCTGTTTGGCCTTAAGTAACTGCCAAACTTAAATAAGTGGAATAATAATACCCCTCACTAAAAGGATTAAAAGAAATAATATACATTGAAGAATGTTTAAAGTTTGGCCCAGAGTGGTTATATAATAAAAGATCATTATAAATGATAATAAAAATTCCCGAATTTTATTATGCATCAAAATCACCTGAAAGTCTTGTTAAAACACAGATTTTAGGCCCTGACTACCTTTTTTCTGATTGAGAATTTGCATTTCTAATAAGCCCCAGGTGATGCTGATGCTAATGGTCCAGAGAACCATGCTTTGAAAACTTTTGAGAAGATGAATCAGTGAAAACCTGGGTGAACCTCCCTTTTAGTTGCTATCCCAAATCTGGAAAAAACAATGCATGTCTTCTGAAATATAAAACAAACAAAAACAAGTAAACCTATGGTTTTCGAAAACCCTCCTTTTTGGACCTTAAAGGGTGTATAAAAAGGGTTTTGGGATTTGGTAAGTTCTAATGATATCTATGGCTCTGAAACGTTAAGATCCTATGAAAACTATTAATATTGTAGAGATTGAGCATTTGCACAACACAAATCCCAAGTAGCCAACCCATTCAGGTAGGTACTAGGTTTGTTAGGCCTTTATTGCAGCCCCTTTGGTGACCCCCCACAACCACTCCATAAAACAGAAATCCGCACATAAGACACTACACAAAGTCCCAACTGGCCTCAATAAGAGTTGTTACCTAAGGATTAAGCTGGAATAACAGCCATTGTTCTTCTGAGTGCTGAAAAGATCACATCATTAAACTATGTCTAGTGAGGAAAAAAGAGGCTATTAATGGACTCTGAACACATGCTTATGTTTTAGTTCCAACTGCTTATGCATTTGCATCTGTTTGCATTCTTGGAAATTTCATTGCCTTTTCTAGGATTATGGCAACAGACAAATATTGTACTGTGATAATCTTTCTATTGCTCTTCTGAGTCGTGTACTCCAGAAACATCCTTGGAACATTTGGGATAACTAATAGTTTTGTGATTATATTTCACAGGAATGAACAATGGAACTGAACAGGTGTGGAGTAATAAAAAAAAGTACTGTATGAGTATAGAGGATTTAATTCCCCAAACTGCTTCTGCTACAGGCTGTGCCTAAATAAGCTAATTCACTTTTCTGACCCATTTCTTAATCTATAAACTTAAGGGAGTCACACAAATTCGAGTGGCTGACCTTGCTTTGTGAACCAAAGTGAGTCGTATAACACCCATAAAAGTGGGGAAAGTAAAAATAAATAACTCTCATAACAAAGGAAAAAACAGCATAGTACAGAGGGATATAAAGTTAAAATCACCCTCTTTACTCCTACCTCTTTTCAACTGCTCAGAAGTAATCAGTGTTAACAGCTCTTTGTGTAGCTTTTTGGACATTTTCTGTACATATATTAACATACATGTAATCTCTTTTATATTTTTAAATGATAAATATATAAATGTGTATACAAACCAGTTTTTTCAGTTTAGACTCTATTTCATGCAATTATTTATTTCTTAGCTTTTTTTAACTTACAAGTAATGTATTTGTCTTGATGTACCAGTGTTCTTTGCAGTTTATCAAAAAAGACTCAAATGCTTTAGATAATTGAGTGTAGGTGGCAGTTAATCAGTTTACCACCTTTAATGAAATTTAAGAATTTGACTTGCCATCTGTTTTAGTTAGGATACAGACCCGGCTACTATAACAGAGAAACACACAAACACAAAAGCCTAACAAGTTTTCAACAACATCAAAGTTTATTCTTCCTCATATACTGGTCCATAGGTGAGCAGTTCATAGTCGACAGGTTGGTTTTTCCATCCTGAAAACATTACTTTTATCTCTGGGTCTGTTCCAGGTCTTGTCATCTCCTAATCAGCAGAAGGAAAAGAAAGTCAGGGATGCACAGGTATGTTACTTTTTAAAAAAATCACCCTTACTTTTTGTTTATATTATTTAGTAGAGCCTAGGATAATATTGTAAAGTTATCTATTGCTATGCAACATGTCTCCAAAACTTAGTGACTTAAAGCAATAACGATTTATTATTTCTCATTGTTTTGTGGGGTTGGCTGGGTAGTTCTCTGTTATCTCCTGGGCTCCATCATGTAGCTGCACTCAATTTATGAGTTGGTTAGTGTCTGGGCTCAGCTGGACCTTTCTCTCTATGTGGTCTTTATTACAATATTTTTCACAGTTAGGTTGGGTCAGAGCTCCAGGATAATAAATGTAACCATAAGGCCTTATCTTATTTGCCATGTCCTATTGGTCTAAGCAGGTCACAAAGCCAGTCTAAATTCAAAATTTGGGGAAATAGATGCCTTTTTTTTAATAGTAAGTACATAAAGTCACATTACAAAGGTGCATGTACAAAAAGAGGTATGATTAATTGGGAGGAATTATTGTAAAAATCTACTATAGCCTGTTTTAGCCCCAATGATTCACACCTCTCCCACATGAAAAGCACATTCTGTCTCCTCCAAAGACTCCCAAAGTCTCATCCCATCACAGTATCAGGCACTAACTCCCTGATCTTATGATGTACATCAGGTTGGGATGTGGATGTGACTCCTTGGATACAGCTCCTCTTGATCCATAGACCCATGAAGACAGGTTGTATACTTTACCCATACTCAACATAAAATGGTGAGACAATGACAGAATAATAATAGACATGTCTACTCCAAAAAAAATAAAGAAAAAGGTAGAAACGGAGAGCATATAGCAGTCACTAGCCCACAGCAATTCCAAATGTCACAAAAGACTTATTACTAGGACTCCCTTCTCCAAGAACAATGTCTAGGACTAGAAAGTTTCCTTAATTAAGACAGTTCTGTTCCCTGAGAATGGTGGCCTAATCCAATGTTCTCCACAGCTCTGTTTCTTAATACTTTCAAAAATTATTTTATATTCAAGGGGTACATGTGCAGGTTTGTTGCATGTGTAAATTACATGATGCTGAGGTTTGAGTATGATTGATCCTGTAACCCTGGTAGTGAGCATAGTACCCAATAGATTTTCAACCCTTATCCCCCTCCCCCTTCTAATAGTCCACTGTGTCTATTGTTGCCATCATTATGTCCATGTATTCCCAATGTTTAGCTCTCGCTTATAAGTGAGAACATGCGGTATTTTGTTTACTGATCCTGCATTAATTCACTTAGGATAATGGCCTCCAGTTGCATCCATGTTGCTGCAAAGAACATGATTTCATTTTTTTATGGCTGTGTAATATTTCATAGTGTATATGTACCACATTTTCCTTCTCCAATTCACTATTTATGGGCACCTAATTTGATTCCATGTCTTTATTATTGTCAGTAGTGCTGCAATGAACATATGAGTGCATATGTCTATTTAGTAGTATGATTCATTTTTATTTGGATATATACCCAGTAATGGGAATGCTGAGTCAAATGGTAGTTCCAAGTTCTTTGAGAAATCTCCAAACTGTCTTCCACAAGAGTTGAACTAATTTATGTTCCCACCAACGGCGTCTAACTGTTCCCTTTCATCCTCAGGCTTATCAGAATCTGTTGTTTTTTGACTTTTCAATTATAGTCATTGCAACTGATGTGAGATGATATCTCCTTGCAGTTGGTTTTGATTTGCATTTCTCTAATGATTAGTGATGTGGAGCATTTTTTATAAGTTTGTTGATAGCTTGTATGTCTTCTTTTGAAAAATGCCTATTCATATACTTTACCAAGTTTTTAATGGGATTATTTGCTTTTTGCTTGTTGAATTGTTTAAGTTCCTTATAGATTCTGCATATTAAACCTTTGTGAGATGCATAGTTTGCCAATATTTTCTCCCATTCTGTAGGATGTTTGCTCATGCTGTTGATATTTTTATTTACAGTGCAAAAGCTTAGTTTAGTTAGTTGCAGTGCAGAAGCTTAGTTTAGTTAGATCCCATTTGTCAATTTTTGCTTTATTGCAATTGCTTTTGAGAACTTAGTAATAAATTATTTGTCAAGGGTGATGTCGAGAATAGTATTTCCTACATTTTCTTCCAAGTATTTTTATAGTTTGAGTCTTACATTTAAGTCTTTAATCCATCCCGAGTTAATTTTTTTATACGGTGAGGGGTAAGTGTCCAGTTTCTTTCTTTCACATGCAGCTAGCCAGCTACCCAGAAGCACTTATTTAATAGGGAGTTCTCTCTCCATAGCTTATTTTTGTCAACTTTGTCAAATATCAGACGGATATAGGTGTGTGGCTTTACTTATTCTTTCTCTATTCTATTCCCTTGGTCTATGTGTCCATTTTTGTACCAGTACCATGCTGTTTTGGTTACTTTACCCTTATGATATGGCTTGAGTCAGCTACTGTGATTCCTCCAGCCTTGTTTATTTTGCATGAGGTTGCTTTGGCTATCCAGTCTCTTTTCTGCATCCATATGAATTTTAGACTAGTTTTTTCCAATTCTGTGAAAAATGATATTTGTAGTTTGATAGAAATAGCATTGAATCTGTAGATTGCTTTGGGGAGAATGGCCATTTTGACAACATTGATTCTTCCAATCCATGAATGGTTTTTTCTTTGTTTTTCATTTATTTTATTTTTTAATTTTATTTTTCCATAAGTTATTGGGGTACAGGTGGTATTTGGTTACGTGAATAAATTCTTTAGTGGAGATTTGTGAGAATTTGGTGCACCCATCACTCAAGCAGTATACACTGCACCATATTTGTTGTCTTTTATCCCTCACCCCCTCCCACTCTTCCCTCCAGGTCCCAAAGTCCATTGTATTTTCTTATGACTTTGCATCCTCATAGCTTAGCTCCCATATATCAGTGAGAACATATGATGTTTGGTTTTCCATTCCTGAGTTACTGCATTTGGAATAATACTCTCTAACCTCATCCAGGTCATTGCAAATGCTGTTCATTCCTTTTCATGGCTGAGTAGTATTCCATTTTATACATATACCAGAGTTTCTTTATCTACTCATTGATTGATGGGCATTTGGGTTGGTTCCACGATTGTGCTATTGTGAATTGTGCTGCTATAAACATGCATGTGCAAGTATCTTTTTCGAATAATGACTTCTTTTCCTCTGGGTAGATACCCTGTAGTGGGATTGCTGGATCAATTGGTAGTTCTGGTAGTTCAACTTTTTGTTCTTTAAGGAATCTCCACACTGTTTTCCATAGCGGTTTTACTAGTTTACACTCCCACCAGCAATGTAGAAGTGTTCCCTGATCACCGCATCCACACCAACATCTACTGTTTCCTTTGTGTCATCTATAATTTATCTTAGCAGTGTTTTGTAGTTCTACTTGTAGAGATCTTTCACCTCCTTTGCTAGGTGTGTTCCTAGGGAAAGGTGTGTGTGTGTGTATGTGTGTGTGTGTGTGTGTCTGTGTGTGTGTGTGTGTGTGAAACTATTGTAAATGGAATCGCTTTCTTGATTTGGCTCTGAGCCTGAATGTTATTGGTATATAGAAATAGTACTAAATTTTGTACATTGATTTTGTATCTTGAAATTTTACTAAAGTTGTTTTTCAATTCTAGGAGCCTTTTGCCATAGTGTTTAGGGTTTTCTACGTATAGAATCAGGTCATCAGTGAAGAGAGATAATTTAACTTCTTCTCCTATTTGAATGCTTTTTATTGGTTTCTCTTGACTAAAAATAAATTTTAAAATTAAGTAAATATTCTTGTATTTTTTCAATATAGCATTGTGTATTTTTGCACTTGTGTTAATCTCACATGGGGTAAGTCCCTTGAGTAGAATTAAATGAATGTCTTATATTTTAAACTTTTAGCAATTATGCTTTAGACGTATTTTCTATACATACAAAAATTAACTCTTTTGCACAAATGTATACTTCGTATTCATGCTATTAGATTAGTGCCCCTTCAAGATACACACACACACATAATGCACACACACATTTTATGTAGTTTTATTTTTATTTCAGTTGTCCCACCCACAAAAATCAAGTAAACTATAGGATTAAATTATATTTAAGATCCCATTCAGAGCTACAATTCCACTAGTTTCACATAAGTCTTCTTACTACATAAAGCCTTGGAGTATGTGTGTGTGTGGTAATTTTAAAAACACAAGTCAACTTACAATGTTTCTATGTTTTATCCACATTGTGGCATGTACTTTATTTATTGTTATGGCTTGATAATGTTCTATTGTATGGCTGTTCCCTACTTTGTTTATCCATTTATCACTTGTACATCCGGGTTGTTTACACTTTTTGGATATTACAAATAAGCTTGCTAATAAACATTAGTGCACAAATTTTTATTTGAACATCTATTTTCAATTATTTTGTGTATGTACCTAAAAGCTGAGGGAAAGACATCAGACACAAAGGGCCACATATCATATGATTCCATTTATATGAAATAAAGAGAACAAGTAAATCCAAGGAGCAGGTTAATAATTTTTGAGGAGGAGCAAGGAACAGAGACTGATTGCTTAATGGTACAGAGTTTCTTTGTAGAGCAAGGAAATTGTTCTAGAATTAGTTGTGATGATGATACAACACTATAAATTACTAAAATCCACTGAATTGTACAATATAAACATGCTTAAAATGGTGAATTTTGTGCATAAATTTATTTCAAAACAAGTTTAAAAACAAAATTATGTGGCATAGTATAATGTTACATGAACTATATGGATTTATATTTTTGAGTAAGATTCACACACAAAATTCAAAATGTAAATCTATATAGTTCATGTAACATTATACTATGCCAAATAATTTTGTTTTTAAACTTGTTTTGAAACAAATTTATGTGAATGTTGACAAAATAGCAAAGAGTTTCCATATACCCTTTACTTAGCTTCTCTTATGCTAATATCTTAAAAAACCATTGTACAATTATCGAAACCAGTGTACTCTACTATACTACTATTATCTAAAAACTTCATTCAAACTACACCAGTTTTTCTACTTATCCCCAATTGCATGTAGTTCCCATGTACCTTTAACATGCTTAAGTCTAGGCCAGGCATGGTGGCTCATGCCTGTAATCCCAGCAATTTGGGAGATCGAAGAGGGCAGATCACCTGAGGCTGGCAGTTCCAGAGCAGCCTGACCAACATGGAGAAAAACCATCTCTACTAAAAATACAATATTAGCTGGGCATGGTGGCGCATACCTGCAATCCCAGCTACTCGGGAGGCTGAGGCAGGAGAATTACTTGAAGTCGGGAGGCAGGGGTTGCGGTGAGCTGAGATTGCACCATTACACTCCAGCTTGGGCAACAAGAGCGGCAAAACTCTGTCTCAAATATATATAGACACATATTTTGCTTAAGTCTGTAAGAGCTTTTCTGTCTTTGCCTATCTTTTAAGACCGTTTTCATGCCTGTCTTTTGACACTTTTGAATTGCTCAGTTATTTATAGAATAGCCTTCAGTTTTAGTTTGTCTGGTTTTCTCTTGATTAGATTGAAGTTATCATTTTTTAAAAGAATATCACAAAAGGGATCTTATGCTCTCTCAATGCATCACTTCAAGAAATCCAAGATGTCAACACATCTCATTATGAGACACGTTAACCATAAGCATATTGTTAAGGTGTTGTCTATTGAGTTTCTCCATCTTAAACTTACTAGTTTTTCCTATTTAATTAAAAAATATTCTGTTTATTCAATCATCAGCTCATGGACATGTGGGTTGTATGTTTTTTTTTGGTTTTTGTTTTGCTATGAATATTCACATGACTCTTCGTGTAGACACATATTTTCAATTCCATATATTTTCTGGGTTTATGCCAAGGAGTGGAATTGTTGAGCCATATGATAACCTTCTGTTTAACTTTTTGAGGAAATGTCCAACGGTTCTTCAAAGTGGTCACACCACTTTACATTTCTTTCAGCAGTGTATGAGTGTTCCAATATTTCCACATCCTCACTAACATTAGTTTTTGGCTGTTGTTTTTATTCATACAAGTGGATATAAAGCTTTATCTCATTCTAGTTTTGATTTGCACTTCTTTATTGACTGCTAACACTGAGAGCTTTTTATGTGCTTGTTAGCCATTTCCATAACTTTTTTGGGGAAATGCCTATATTTTGTTGAGATGTAACAGTTTGTTTTTGTATACTCTGAATACTAGACCCTTGTCAGAAATATCATTATGCAAATATTTTCACCCATTCTGTGGGGTTACTTTTCATTTTCTTAATAGTGTCCTTTTGAAAAATAGATAAATTGGATTTCATCAAAATTAAACACTTTGAATCACCAAAGTGGTGATTCAAATTATAGATAAATCCAATTTATCTACTTTTCCTTTTGTTGCTTGTACTTTAAGTGTTATATCTAAGAATTCATTGCTAAACACATGGTCACAAAGATATGCCCTATGTTTTATTCTAAGAGTTTTACAAATCTAGCTCTTATATACAGGTCTTTAATCCATTTGAACTAAATTTTATATATAGGGTGAGGTAGTACTCCATTGAATTTGGATAGCCAGTTGACCCAGCACCTCCTATTGGAAAGACTATATTTGCCCTTACTGAATTTTCTTGGCTCCCTTGTTGAAAATCAATTGACCACAAATGTATGAATTATACCCCATGTCACTACAACTTGTCCCCTCTCCACTGGGCCAGGGGAGAACTCAGTGTCCTGAAGTAAGAAACACAAGCCTGGCTGGATTAAACAACTGTTGACTGAAGAGCACTCGGGCCTCAAGTAAAGATCTGTGGTAGCCAAGAAGTGGTTGCTGCAGGCCTTGAGTAAGAACCAGTCTTACACTGACTTCAGGGCTCATCTAGCAGTATCTCAGTGATGGTGGCCAATGAGGTGCTTGTATTACCCTTCCCCAAGGTCTAGGGATCTCAGCACAGAAAGAGTCCCCATTTGTTAGAGGAAAAGTAAGGGAAAAAACAAGAATCTCTGCCCAGTAATCCAGATAATTCTTCCAGATCTTTTCCAAGACCACCATGAAGGTACTCTAAGGGTCTGCAAGGATCACAACATTACTGGGCTTAGGGCGCCCCCTAATGCAGATACAGCTTAGATCACAACACCCAATTACTTTCAAATCTGGAAAGCCTTCTCAGGAAGAATGGCTACAAATAAGCCTAGACAGCAAAGACTATAATAAATGCTTATCTCTTTAATACCCAGACAGTAATGAACATCCACAAACTTCAAGGTCATCAAGAAAAACATGACCTCCCTCACAAAGCAAGCTAAATAAGGCACCAGGGATCAAACCTGAGAAAGACACATATGTGATCTTTCAGACAGAGAATTCAAAATAGCTGTGTTGAAGAAAACTGAAATGAATTGAAAATAATACATAAAAGGAATTCAGAATTCTATCAAATAAATTTTAAAAAGAAATTGAAATAAGTTTTTAAAAAATCAAGCAAAAATTCTGGAGCTGAAACATGCAATGACATACTTAAAAATGCACCAGTCTCTCAACAAAAGAATCGATCAAGCAGCAGAAAGAATTAGTGAGCTTGAAGAGAGGCTATTTGAAAATACAGTCAGAGGAGACAAAAGAAAAAAATAAAAAAGAATAAAGTACACCTACAATATCTAGAAAATAGTCTCAAAGGGGCAAATCTAAGAGTTAGTAGCCTTAAAGGAGAGGTAGAGACAAAGATTGGGCTAGAAAGTTTATTTAAAGGAATAACAACAGATAACATCCCACACATAGAGAAAGACATCAATATTCAAGCACAAGAGTATTGTAGAACACCAAGCAGATTTAACTCAAAGAAGACCACCTCAAGGCATTTAATAAACAAACTCCCAAAAGTCAATGATAAAGAATGTATCCAAAAAGCAGCAAGAGAAAATAAACAAATAACAAAAAAAAAGCTCCAATACATGTGGCAGAAGACATATTAATAGAAACCTTACAGGCCAGAAGAGGGTGACATGGCATATTTAAAGTGCTGAAGGAAAAATACTTTTACCATAGAATAGTATATCTGGGGAAAACATCTTTTAAACGTGAAGGAGAGATAAAGACTTTCCCAGACAAACAAAAGCTGAGTGATTTTATCAACATCAGACTTATCATACAACAAATGCTACAGGGAATTCTTCATTTGGAAAGAAAAGGACATTAATGAGCAATAAAAATCATCTGAAGGGACAAAACTCACTGATGATAATAATAAGTACACAGAAAAACACACAATATTATAACACTATAATTGTGGTATGTAAAGTACTCATATCTCAAGTAGAAAGGTGAATAAATGAACCAATCAAAAATAATAATAACAACAACTGTTGAAGATATATACAGTACAATAGGGTATAAATAGAAAGAACAAAAAGTTAAAAATCAAGGAGACAAAGGTAAAGCACACACTTACTAGTTTTCTTCTTGCTTGTTTGTTAGGTTCTTTGTTTTCACAATCAGTGTTAACTTGTCATCAATTTAAAATAATGGGTTGTAAGATGTTATTTGCAAGTCTTATGGTAGCCTCTAATAAATAAATCTACAACGGATAGACAAAAAATAAAAAGCAAGAAGCTCAAACATACCAGCAGAGAAAATCATCTTCCTCAAAGAAAAACAGGAAGCAAAGAAGAAAGAGAAGACCAAAAGAGAACCAGACAACAAATAAGAAAATGCAGACGTAAGTCCTTACTTATAACATTGAATGTAAATGGAATAAACACTCCAAAAAAAGGTCAAAGAATGACTGAATGGATTAAATAAAACAAGCCTCAACAACCTACACAGCACAGGAAAAGATATTCCATGCAAACAGAAACCAAAAATGCAAGAGTAGCTATACTTATATCAAACAAAATAGATTTCAAGACAAAAATTATAAGACGAGACAAAGAAGGTCATTAAATAATGAAAAAGGTAGCAATACAGCAAGAGAATATAACAATTGCAAATATATGCAACCAGATGTATAAACAACCAGACGTATAAGCAACCAGATGTGTAAAGCCAATATTATTAGAGCTAAAGAGAAAGATAAACTACAAAATAATAAAAGCTGAAGAGTTCAAAACTCCACTTTTAACACTGGACAGATTATCCAGACAGAAAATAAACAAAGAAACATGTAACTTAATCTGCAATGCGAATCAAATGGACCTAATAGATATTTACAAAAAATTTTATACAACAGCTGCAGAATACACATTTTTGTCCTCAACACATGAATTATTCTCAAGGACAGATCATCTATTAACCCACAAAACAAGTCTTAAAACACTCAGAAAAGTAAAATTATACCATGCATCTTCTCCAACCACAATGGAATAAAACTAGAAATAAATGACAAGAGGAATTTTGAAAACTATACAATCACATGGAATTTTTTCATCGTTTCTGAGTGAACAGTGGATAACTAAAGAAATTAAGAAGACATTTAAAAATTTCTTCAAACAAATGAAAAAAAACACAACACTATGGTATACAGTAAGTGCAGTTCTGACAAGAAAACTTATTGCAATATATGCCTACATCAAAAAAGTAGAAAAGGGAGAGATGGAGCAAGATGGCAGAACAGAAGACTCCAGGGATTGTTCCCTCTGCAAGAACACCAAGTTAACAGCTATATACCCAGAAAAAAAAAAAAAAAGAAAAGAGAAAACCTCCATAAGAGCCAAAAATCGGGTGAGGATTCATAGTACCTGTTTTTAACTTCGTATTTCTAAAAAGGACACTAAAGAGATAGAAAAAAACAGTCCCGAATCACCAATGACATCTCTCCACCACCCCAGGCAGCAGCTCTGTGGTGCAGAGAACTTCTCTGGGTGATGAGGGAGGGAGAACATAGTAACTGTGTGGCATCAATCTCAGTGCTGTTCTATTAGAGCAGAAAGGAAAACCAGAACAAACTCAGCTGATGTCTGCCCCAAGAGGGAACATTTAAACCAGCCCTAGCCAGAGAAGAATTGCTAATTCCAGCAGTCTAATCTTGAATGCCCACAAACCTTGCCACTGAGAGGGAAAGTGTCCTCTGTCTCTAAGTAAACTTGAAAAGCAGTCTAGGCCATAAGGACTGCAATCCAGGCAAGTCTTAGTGTTAGCAGTGGCAAATCCATACAAGTCTGTGGCAACCTCAATTCTTGCCTCCTCAGAAGAAAATTCAACTGAGAGCCATAAGGGAGAGAGAGAGATTGAGGCCAGTTTTAGGGTAGGAGTGAAAGTTAATTAAAAATTTTTAGAGCGGGAATGGAAGGAAGTAAAGTACACTTGCAAGGGGGCCAAAAGAGCGACTTGAGAGAGTCAAGTGTGTCATTTGACCTTTGACTTGAGGTCTTATATGTTGGCATGTTTCTGGGGTTGCATTAATTATCCCCTGATTCTTCCCTTGGGGTGGGCTGTCCATATGCACAATGGCCTGTTAGCATGTGGGAGGAGTCACATGCACAATGCGTTTACTGAAGTTATACACATGTGTCCTTGAGGTGTTCTTCCTTTACTAGTCAAGTATCCTAGAGGAAGGTTATATACTACTAGTTGAATTCCACCACCCAAAATTTCATCACGAATTGTAATCCCCATTATCCCTATTTGACAAGGGCAGGACCAGGTGAAGGTAATTGGATCATGGAGGCAGTTTCCACCATGCTGTTTTCATGATAGTGAGTGAGTCTCACGAGACCTGATGGTTTTATAATTTCCCCTGCTTGCACTCACTCCATCCTACTGCCCTGTGAAGAAAGTGCCTGCTTCACCTTTGCCTTCTGCCATGATTGTAAGTTTCCTGAGGCCGCCTCAGCAATGCGGAACTCTGAGTCAATTAAACCTCTTTCCTTTATAAATTACCCAGTCTCACGTATTTATTCATAGCAGTGTGAGAATGGACTAATAAAAGTTCTGACTCAGCATATTCATAGTGGTGGTGGCCACAGGGGTGCTTGTGTCACTCCACCTCCAGTTTTAGGTAGCTCAGAACAGAGATAGAAACTTTGTACATTTAAGAGAAAGTAAATGAAGATAACAAAAGTCTCTGCCTGGTAATCAAGAGAATTCCCCCAAATCTTGTCCAAGGCCATCAACGTGGTACCTCTACAAGTATTCAAGAACCAAAGCATTACTGGGCTTGGGGTGCCGCCTACACCAGTGACAGCTTAGATCACAGCATCCAGTGTTTTTCAAATAGCTGGGAAGCATTCCAGAGAAAAACAGCTACAAATAAGCACAGACAGTGGATACTGCAATAAATACCTAACTCTTGAAGACCTAGACACAAAACATCTACCAGCATCAACACCATCTAGGAAATTATGACTCACAAAATAAACTAAATAAAGCACCAGGGACCAACTGGAAGAAAGAGACACATGTGAACTTTCATACAGAGAATTCAAAATAGCTCTGTTAAGAAAACTCAAGGAAATTCAAGATAACACAAAGTAGGAATTCAGAATTCTATTAGATAAATTTAACAACGAGGTTGAAATAACTAAAAAGAATATAGCAAAAATTCTGGAGCTGAAAAATACATTTGACATACTGAAGAATCCATCAGAGTCTTTAATATCAAAATGAATCAAGGAAAGAAAGAATCAGTGAGTTTGAAGACAGGCTATTTGAAAATACAGAGTCAGAGGAGACAAAAGAAAAAAAAACAATCAGATCTACATGATCTAGAAAATAACCTCAACAGGGTAAATCTAAGAGTTATTGGCCTCAAAGAGGAGGTAGAGAAAGAGATAGGGATAGAAAGTTTATTCAAAGGGACATTAACAGAGAACTTCCCAAATGTAGAGAAAGATACCAATATTCAAGTACAAGAAGGTTATAGAACACGAAGCAGATATAACTAAAATAAGACTACCTCAAGGCATTTAATCATCAAACTTTCAAAGGTCAAGGATAAAGAAAGGATCCTAAAAGCAGCAAGAGAAAAAATAAATAAATAAAATACGAAGGAGCTCTGACACATTAGGCAGCAAACTTTTCAGTGGAAGTCTTACAGGCCAAGAGACAGTGGCATGACATATTTAAAGTGTGGAAGAAAAAAAAAACTGTTACCATATATCATATAATAAAATATCTGAAAAAAAGTTCTTCAAACATGAAGGAGAAATAAAAACTTTCTCAGACAAACAAAAGCTGAGGGATTTTATTAATACCAAAGCTGTCCTACAAGAAATGATAATTTCTTCAATGAGAAAAAAAGTCATTAATGAGCCATAAGTAATCACCTGTAGGTACAAACTTTACTGGAAATAGTAAGTACACAAAAAATACATAATACTATAACACTGAACTGTGGTTTGTAAACTACTCTTACCCTAAGTAGAAAGACTAAATGATAAACCAATAAAAAATAGTAACTATAACATCTTTTCAAGACATAGTACAATCAGATATAAATAGAAACAACCAAAAGTGGGACAAAGTTAAGAAGAGTTTTTTATTAGTTTATTTTTGTTTGTTTGATAGCCTTAAGTTGGTATGAGGTTAAAATAATGAGTTCTAAAATAATATTTGCAAGCCTCATGGTAACCTCAAACCAAAAAACACACAATGGATACGCAAAAAATAAGAAGCAAAAAACTAAATTATATCACCAGAGAAAATTATCTTCACTAGCAGAAGATGGGAATAAAAGAAAAAAAGAAAGAGAATACCACAAAACAAGCAGAAAACAAATTACAAAGTGGCAGCAGTAAGTCCTTATTTATAAATAATAACATTGAATGCGAACGGACTAAATTTCCCACTTGAAAGACATAGAATGAATAAAATATATATATATATATATATATATATATTTATCCCTTGATCTTTTGCCTAAAACAAACATACTTCACCTATAAAGACACACACAGACTGAAAATAATGAGATGGAAAGGATATTTTATGCTAATAAAAAACAAAAAAGCATGAGTCACTATATTATATCAGACAAAATAGGTTTCAAGACAAAAATTTACAAGAGATAAAGAAGGTCACTATATAATGATAAAGGGCTCAAATCAGCAAATATATATGATTTTTTATATATCATTATACAATTATACATATATCATTTATTATATATGATAAGTATTTTATATGTCAGTATAAAATTATATAATTTTAAATATATATGCACCCAACACTGGAGCACCCCGATATATGAACCAACTATTATTAGAGCTAAAGAGAGAGATAGGCTCTAATACAATAATACCTGGAGGCTTTAACACCCCAATTTCAGCATTGGACAGGTCTTCCAGAAAGAAAATCAAGAAACATCAGACTTAACCTGCACTATAGACCAAAGTAATCTAATAGCTATTTACAGAACATTTTATCCAAGAGCAGCAGCATACGCATTTTTCTCCTCAGCACAAGGTATATTCTCAAGAATAGATCGTAACTTATAGTATACAGCAAAAGCAGTAGTAACAGGGAATTTTATAGCTGTAAGTGACAACATCAAAAAGAGAATAGTCTTCAAATAAACAATCTAACAATGCATCTTAAAAAACTAGAAAACCAAGGGCAAACCAAACCAAAATTACCAGAAGAAAAGAAATAATAAAAATCAGAGAAGACATAAATGAAATTAAAATAAAAAAAAGAAAATTAATGAAACAAAAAGTTGTTTTTTAGAAAAGTTTAAAAAATGACATATCTTTATTCAGACTTAAAAAAAGAGAAAAGATGCAAATAAGCAAAATCAGGAATGAAAAAGGAGACATTACAATTGACACTGCAGAAATTCAAGGAATCATCAGTGGCAACTATGATCAACTATATACCAATAAATTGGAATATCAAATTTCTAGATGCATAAATCCTCCCAAGATTGAAACATGAAGAAATCCAAAACATGAACAGACTAAATAACAAATAGCAAAATCAAAGCCATAATAAAAAATCTCCCAGTAAAGAAAGTCCAGGACCTAAGGGCTTCACTGCTGAATTCTACCAAACATTTTTAAAACATCTAATACCAATCTTACTCAAACTATTCCGAAGAATAGAGGAGAAGGCAATACTTCCAAACTCATTTTACAGGGCCAATATTACCATGATACCAAAACCAGACAAAGGCACATCATAAAAATAAAACTGCGGGCCAATATCTCTGATGAATATTGATGCAAAAATCCTCAACAACACACTAGCAAACCAAATTCAACAATACATTAGAAAGAATACTCATCAAGTCAAAGTGGATTTATCCCTGGGATGTAAGGATGGTTCAACATATGCAAATCAAACAATGTGATACATCATATCAATAGAATAAAAAATAAAACTACATGATCATTTCAAAAGCCTTTGTTAAAATTCAACATCCTTTCATTATAAAAAACTTCAAAAAACTGGGTGTAGATAAAACATACCTTAACATAACAAAAGCCACATAGGACAGACCCACAGCTAATACTACCCTGAATGAGGAAAACGGGAAAACCCTTTCTATAAGATCTGGAACATGACAAGGATGCCTACTGTCACCACTGTTATTCAACACAGTACTGGAAGTTCTAGCTAGGACAATTAGACAAGACAAAGATATAAAGGGCATCCAAGATGGAAAGGAAGAAGTCAAAATATCACTGTTTGCAGATAATATGATCTTATATTTGGAAAAATCTAAAGATCCTACCAAAAAAATATTAGAACTGATAAATACATTCAGTGAAGTTGCAAGATACAAAACCAATATACAAAAATCAGTAGCATTTGTATATGCCAACAGTGAACAATGCAAGAAAGAAATATAAAGTAATCTCATTTACAATAGCAACACATAAAATTAAATACCTAGGAATAAACTTAACCAAATAAATGAAAGATTTATATAAAATGCTGATGAAAGTAATTGACAAGGACACAAAAAATGGGAAAATATTTCATGTTTATGGATTAAAAGAATCAATATTTTTTAAATGTCCATACTACCCAAGGCAATCTACAGATTCAGTGCAATCCCTTTCAAAATATCAATGATGATCTTCACAGAAATATTTAGAAAGAATCCTACAATTTATATGGAACCACAAAAGACTCAGAATAGCCAGTGTTATCCTATGGGGGAAAAAAAAAGAAAAAAAAAACAAAGCTGGAGGAATCATGTCACTTGACTTCAAATTATACTACAGAACAATAGTAACCAAAACAACATGGTACTGGCATAAAAACATACACATAGACCAATGGAACAGGATAGCAAATGCAGAAACAAATCCACACCCTGCAGTGAACTCATATTTTGACATACTTGCCAATAACATACACTGGGGGAAAAAAACAGTCTTTTCAATAAATGGTGCTGAGAAGACTGGATATCTATATGCAAAAGAATGAAACTAGACTCCTATCTCTGATTACATAAAACCATTAAATAAAAAATAAAAATGGATTAAAGACTTAAACCTAAGACCTCAAGCCATGAAACTACTACAAGAAAATATTGGGGGAATACCTAGGACTTTGGTCTTGGCAAAAATTTCTTGAGGAATACCCCACAAGCACAGGCAACCAAAGCATAAACAGACAAACGTGATTAGGTTAAGTTTATAAAGCTTCTGTACAGCACAGGATACGATCAACAAAGTGAAGAGACAACCCACAAAATATGAGAAAATATTTACAACCTACCCATCTGCCAAAAGATTTTTAACAAGAATACATAAGGAACCCAAACAACTCTATAGGAAAAAATCTAATAATCCAATCAAAGGATGGGCAAAGATTTGAATAGATATTTCTCAAAAGAAGACATACAAATGGCAAACTGGCATACGACAATGTGCTCAGCATCTTTGATTGATCATCAGAGAAATACAAATCAAAACTACAATGAGATATCATCTCACCACAGTTAAATGGCTTATATACAAAAGAAAGTCAATAATAACAAATGCTGATGAAGCTATAGAGAAAAGGAAACTCTTGTGTACTGCTGGTGCTAATGTAAATTAGTACAACCACTATGGAGAACATCTTCATGTTTCCTCAAAAAACTGAAAATATAGCTACGATATGATTTAGCAATCCCACTGCTGGGTATATACACAAAAGAAAGGAAATCAGTCTGTCAAAGAAATATCTGCACTTTTATGTTTGCCACAGCACTGTTTACAATAGCTAAAATTTGGAAGCAAACTAAGTGTCTATTATTAGGTAAATGGATAAAGAAAATGTGGTATATGTACACAATGGGGTATTATTCAGCCATAAAAAACAGTGAGTTCCAGTCATTTGCAGCAACATAGATAGAACTAGAGATCATTATGTTATGTGAAATAAACCAGGCACAGAAAGACAAATGTTGCATGTTTTCACTTATATGTGAGATATAGTAATTAAAACAATTGAATTCATGGAGCTAGAGAGTAGAAGGATGGTTACCAGAGGCTGGGAAGGGAAATGGAGGTCCAGAGGGGAGACTGGGATGATTGATTGGTACACATAATAGAAAGGATAATAGAAACCTACTATTTGATAGCAAACAGGGTGACTACAATCAACAATAACTGTACATTTTTAAATAATGAGTGTAATTGGATTGTTTGCAACTCAATGGAAAAATGCTTAAGGAGATGTATACCCCATTATTTATGATGTGCTTATTTGACATTGTATGCCTGTGACAAAACATCCCATGTGCCCCATAAATATATACACCTACTATGTACACATAAAATTAAAAATTTTAAAAATTTAAAAGTAGACAAATGTCAAGTAAATGGCTTATTAATGCATCTTAAAGAACTAGAATAGCGGCCAGGCGCGGTGGCTCATGCCTGTAATCCCAGCACTTTGGGAGGCCGAGACGAGTGGATCACGAGGTCAGGAGATCGAGACCATCCTGGCTAACACGGTGTAAATACAAAAGAATTAGCCAAGCGTGGTGGCGGGTGCCTGTAGTCCCAGCTACTCGCTACTCCGGAGGCTGAGGCAGGAGAATGGTGTGAACCCAGGAGGTGGAGGTTGCAGTGAGCCAAGATGGTGCCACTGCACTCCAGCCTGGGTGACAGAGCCAGACTCCATCTCAAAAAAAAAAAAAAAATTCTTGAACAGACAGCCCACAGAATCTAAGAAAATATTTGCAAACTGTTCCTCTGACAATGGATTAATAACCAGAATATGTAAGCGGATGAAACAGCTCTATAGGAAAAAAATCCAATAATCCAATTAAAAATTGGCAGAAGATTTAAATAGACATTACTCAAAAGAAGACATGCCAATGACAGATATATGAAAAGATGCTCAGTGGTATTAATCATTAGATAAATGCAAATCAAAACTACAATGAGACATCATTTCACACCAGTAAAAATGACTTTTATCTAAAAGACAGGCAGTAAGAAATGCTAGTGTGGCTGTGGAGCAGAGGAAACCCTGATACACTGTTGGTGGGAACGTAAATTAGTACAGCCACTATGGAGAACACTATGGGGGTTCCTTAAAATGTAAAGATAGAACTACCATGTAATCCAGCAATCTTACTTCTAAGTACATATCCAAAAGAAAGGAAATCAGTAGATCTTTACACTCCATGTTTATTGCAACACTATTCACAATAGCCAAATTTTGGAAGAAACTTAAGTTTCCATCAAGAAAGTAATGGGTAAAGAAAATGTGTTACATATACACAATAAAGTACTATTCAGCCATAAAAGGAATGAGATCCTGTCATTTGCAACAACTTGGATGTAACAGAAAGACAAATTTTACAGGTTCTCAGACATTTGTGAAAGCCAAAAATTAAAACAATTGAATTTATGAAGATAGAGTAGAAGAATGGTTACCAGAGGCTGTCAAGCATAATGGGAGGCAGGGATGTGGGAATTGTTAATGAACACAAAAATATAGTTAGATAGAATAAATAATATCTAGTACTTGATAGTACAACAGGGTGACTACAGTCAACAGTAATTTATTATACAGTTTAAAGTAACTAAAAGTATAATTGAAATGTTTTTAACACACACACAAAAAGTGCTTGAGGTAGCAGATACATCATTTACCCTGATGTGATTATTAAGCAGTCTATTCCTGTATCATGTACCCTATAAATATATATACCTAATATGTATTATAAGGTATATTATCTCATGTACCCTATAAATATATATACCTAATATGTACTCATAAAAATTAAAAATAAAAAATATTCCTTTTTTTCTCTCCAATCTGAATATTAATTTCTTTTTCTTTCTAATTGCCTTGGTTAGAACTCCCAATACTATGTTTAATTAAAATGGCAAGATAAGACATCTTTGGCTTGTTTCTGATCTTACAGAGACAGCATTCATCTTTTCAGCCATAAAATTTTCAAATGCCCTCTATCATAGTCAGGAAGTTCCCTTCTTCTTAATTTCTTGAATATTCTTGTAATGAAATGATATTAAATTTTGTTAACATTTTCTCAACACCTATTGAAATGATCAGAGGTTTCTGTTCTTTGTTTTATGAATATAGATATTACATGATTGATATTTACAGGTTTAACCAACTTTGCATTTACTAATACAATCCAACTTTGTCATGATGTATAATCCTTTTTATATGTTGCTGGATTCAGTTTGCTATTATTGTGTCACAAATTTTTGAATTTATGTTCATGAGGTATGTTAGTCTTATTGTAAGGTTTGCATAACAGAATAATATTGGCTTCATAAACTGAGTTTAAATGTGTTCCTACTTATTCTATTTTTTGGAAAAATTTGGGGAGATTTGTATTAATTTTTGTTTAAAAATTTGTAGATGGACATAAGCTGTTTTATACTTTGGCTATTATGAATAATGCTGCAATAAACACGAGGGTTTATATACACAGAATTCACCAATGATGTCTGCATTAGGCTGTGCTCACATAGGTATGAAGAAATCCCTGAAGCAGGGCAATTTATAAAGAAAAGAGGTTTAATTGGCTTACAGTTCTGCAGGTTGTACAGGAATCATAGTGCTGGCATCTGCTTCTGGTGAGGGCCTCAGGGAGCTTACAATTATAATGGAAGTTGAAGAAGAAGCCAGCATAACACATGGTGAGAGCAGGAGCAAGAGAGAGCAAGGAGGAAAGGTGTCACATACATTTAAACAACCAGATCTTATGAGAAATAATTTAATATCACAAGGATACCTTCAAGGAGATTATACAAAACCATTCATGAGAAATCTGTCCCCAAAATCCAATCAGCTGACTCCAGGCCCAACCTCCACTACTGGAAATAACATTTCAACATTAGATTTGGCAGGAAAAAATATTCGAAATATATTATCCCACCCCCAATCCCTCAAATATAATATTCTTCTCAGATTGCAAAATACAATCACCTCCTTCCAATAGTCCCCCAAAACTCTCAACTCCTTTCAGCATAACACAAATTTCTGAAGTCTAAAGTCTCATTTGAGACAAGGCAAGTGCCTTCCACCTATAAGCCTGTAAAATAAAAAACAAGTTGTTTACTTGCAAAATACAACGGGGGTACAGGCATTGAGTAAATATTTTCAATCCAAAAGGAATAAATTAGTCAAAAGAAAGGGTCTACAGGCCCTACACAAGTCCGAAACCCAGTAGAGCTGTACTTAAGTCTTATAGCTCCAAAATAAACTCCGTTGACTCCATGTCCTGCATACAGGGCACACTGGTGTAAGAGGTGGGCTCCCAAGGCCTTGGGCAGCTCCACCTCTGTGTCTCTAAAGGGAATAACCTCTATAGCTTTTCTCACAGGTTAAAGTTGAGGTGCTAGGGACTACTTGGAATTGGCTATTAGCCATCAGCTATTAGCATTGTCTTGGCTATTAGCACTTGGCTCCTTTTTAGTTATGCTCATATCTCTAGCAAGTAGTTGCTCCACAGTCTCCTTGAGTTACTCTCAAAATAGTGCTTTTCTGTCTTTGCCACATGGCCGGGCTGCAAATTTTCCAAGCTTTTTTGCTCTGCTTTCCCTTTATATACAAGTTGCAACTTTAATTTTTTTTCTCTCAAAGCTGAGCATAAGCTATTAAAAGCAGCCAGGCCACATCATGCATGCTTTGCTGACTAGAAATTTCTTCCACTAGTTACCCTAAGTAATCACTTAAAGTGATTAAGTTAAGACTTCCACAGACACCTAGGGTATAAACAAAATGTGCCCAAGCTCTTTAATAAGTTATAACATGCATGACTTTTGCTCCAGTTTCCAGTAAGTTCCTCATTTCTATCTGAGACCTTATCAGCCTGTACTTCACTGTCCATATCCCTATCAACATTTTCTTCACAATCATTTAACCAGTCTCTAAGAAGTTCTAAGCATTCACTCATGTTCCTGTCTTCTTCTGAGCCCTCCAAACTCTCCCAACTTCTGCTCATTACACAGTTTTAAAGCCAATTCCACATTTTCAGGTATGTTTATAGGAATGTCCCTCTCCTCAATACCAACTTTTTGTGTTATGCTGTTCCCACATTGCTATAAGTAAATACTTGAGGCTAGGTAATTTATAAAGAAAAGAGATTAAATTTGCTCATGTTTCTGCAGGCTGCAGAGGAAACATGGCACCAGCATCTGCTTCTAGTGAGGGATTTAGGAAACTTACAATTATGGCAGAAGGCAAAGAGGAAGTCAACTTATCACATGGAAAGAGCAGGATCAAGAGAGAGAAGGAGAGGGTGCCACACAGTTTTAAACAGCCAGATCTCATGAGAAATTATTTAGTATCACAATGACAGCATCCAGGAGATGGTGCCAAATCATTCATGAAATACCCAACCTCAGGATCAAATTACCTCTCACCAGACCCAACATCCAACATTGGGGATTAAATTCCAACATGAGATTTGGTGAGGACAAATACCTAAACTATATCAAGGCAATCTATTCATGGACTTTTTATTATGGAGAAGTTTTTCATTATCAATTGGGTTGTTTTAGTTGTTACAAGCTTCTGTTTCTTCTTGAGTCAGTTTCAGTTGGGCTTTTACCATTTTTTATAAGTTATATATTAGTGTATTATTGCTTATACAATAGCTTATTTATTTCTTTTTTTTAATTTTACTTTAGGTTCTGGAATACATTTGCAGAACATGCAGGTTTGTTACATAGATATACATGTGCCATGGTGGTTTGCTGCACCTATCAACTCATCATCTAGGTTTTAAGCCCTGCATGCATTAAGTATTTGTCCTAATGCTCTCTCTCCCCTTGCCCCCCAACCCCCAACAGGCCCCGGTGTGTGATGTTCCCCTCCCTGTGTCAATGTGTTCTCATTGTTCAACTCCCACTTATGAGTGAGAAATGCAGTGTTTGGTTTTCTGTTCCTGTGTTAGTTTTCTGAGAATGATGGCTTCCAGCTTCATCCATGTCCCTGCAAAGGACATGAACTCATTCTTTTTCATGGCTGCATAGTATTCCATGGTATATATGTGCCATATTTTCTTTACCCAGTCTATCATTGATGGACATTTGGGTTGGTTCCAAGTCTTTGACATAGCCTATTTATTTCTGTAAGCTCCACAGTAAATGCCCCCTTTTCACCTTATTCGGTATTTCCTTTTTTTTTTTTTTTTTTGAATTCTTTAAGTTCTGGGATACATGTGCGGAACGTGCACGTTTGTTACATAGGTGTAAATGTGCCATAGTGGTTTAATGTACCCATCAACCCATCATCTACATTAGGTATTTCTCCTAATGGTATGCCTCCCCTTGGCCCCACCCCCGACAGGCCCTGGTGTGTGATATTTCCCTCCCTGTGCCCATATGTTCTCATTGTTCAACTACCACTTATGAGTGAGAATATACAATGTTTTGTTTTTCTGTTCCTGTGTTAGTTTGCTGAGAATGATTGTTTCCAGCTTCATCCATATCCCTGCAAAGGACATGAACTCATTCTTTTTTATGGCTGCATAGTGTTCCATGGTATATATGTGCCACATTTTCTTTATCCAGTCTATCATTGATGGGCATTTGGGTTGGTTCCAAGTCTTTGCTATTGTGAATACTGAAAGGATTACAAATCATTCTACTACAAAGACACATGCACACATAGGTTTATTGATTTGGTAATTTTAATATTCTCTTTTTTCATTCTAGATAAAAGTTTGTCAATTTTGTTCATCTTTTTAAAAAAATTTGAATTATCTCTTTTATTGTTTTTCCCAGCCTCTACTTTATTATTTTAAATCTAGCCTTCATTATTTTCTTCTGCTACTTGTTTTGGATTTAGTTTACATTTATTTTTCTAGTTTGTTAGGTTAGGTTATTAATTTAAGACATTTCTATTTTAAATGTAGGCATTTATGGCCATAAATGTCACTTTGAGAGCTGTTTTTGCTGTGTTCCATTATTTTTGGTACGTTATTTACTTGTTTTTATTCCTTTCAATGTAGTTTGCAATTTCTTTTTTGATTTTTTCTTTAATCCATTGGTTATTTAAGAGTGTTCTTTCATTTTCACACAATTGTGAATTTCTCAAATTTCTTCTGGTAATTGATTTATAATTTTATTTTATTTAGTTAAAGAATATACTTAATATGACTTACATCTTGAAGTATTTTGAGAATTGTTTCATGGCCTAACATATATTCTGTTATAAAATTATTTAAGGTGTACATAAAAAGTATATTCTGCTATTGTTGGTTGGAGTTTTCTATAGATGTCATTTAGGTCTAGTTGGTTTATTCAAGTCCTATATTTTCTTGTTTACTTTATGCCTAGTGATTCTATCCATTCTAGAAGTGGGATATTGAAGACTGTACATACTATTGTAGAATTGTCTATTTCTCCCTTTAATTTTGTCAGTTTTTTCTTCATATATTTTGGGACATTGTCGAAAATACGTAAGTATTTACGATTCTTACATATTGTTGATAAAATGACCCTTTTATCATAAAATAGTATTCTTTTCATCTAAAAACAATTTTTAAAAGTCCATTTTGTCTGATATTAGCATAGATACACAAGCTCACTATTAGTTATTGGTTTCATGATATATCCTGTCTCATCCTTATACTTTAAATCTATTTTTATTTTTGTATCTAAAGTGTATGTCTTGGAGAAAGGTGGAGAAAGATGGTCAAATTAAAGGCTTCATTCATCATTTCCCTGGCAAGAACACCAACTTAACAGCTATTTACATAAATAAGCCATTTCACAAGAACCAAAAATCAGGTACCAGATTGACCACAGAGGGGTAGAACATAAAATGGACTCTTAGGGTTCAAGATTCCAGGCCTTGGCCCTTGTATGGCATTTCTTAACCTGTATTGGGGCAGAGGGGAGCCCACTGCTCTGAATGGTGAGTCCCAGGCCAGGCAGCATTCACCACAAGCTGTTTGAAAAGCAATCGGGCCTGAAGGGAATATCACTGGTAGCCTTCCAGTACTCCCTGTGAGCCTACAGTGATGGTGGCCATGGAGTGAGCCTCCTCTGTTTGTTTAAATTGGTGGGAAGAATGGGAAGAACTGCATCTTGTGGTTTGAGTGCTAGTTTAGCAGTAATTCAACAGAGTACCAAGTAGGCTAAGGTATTTTACTCCAGTCTCTGGCTCCTGGATGGTACTTATGAACCTCCCTGGGGCCTGGGGCAACTTGATTCCCTGAAACAAACAAACAACAACAACAACAACAAACCTAGCAACAACAACAAACAAGCCTAGCTGGATCGCCACATGATGATTGCAGAGCTCCAGGGCTTTGAACAAAATAGGTGGTAGCCAGGTATTCGTTACAGGCCCGGGGCTCTACAATCCACAGGTGGCAAAGCCAGCTAAGCCTATATCCTTCCCCTCAAGGCAGCAAGTTCCCCCAGGCCCTGAGTGGGCCCAGAGGTGCCATCAAGGATTCAGGGACTAGAGTCATAACCTTAGAAGACTACCCAGTGTTCAATGGTACTGTGGCTGAGCTGGCACTCAAATCACAAGACACAGTTCTTCCCACTCTTCTTCCCATTTTCAAAGGCAGAGAAGCCTCACACCATAGCCACTGCCATCAAAGGCAACAAGGAGTACTGCCAGACTACTGGTGATTTTCCCTTAAGACCCAAAGTCTCTTAAGTCAGCTTGTGGTTAATGTTGCCTAGCCTAAGACTCACCCTTCAGGGAAATGGGCTCCACTCTTACCCAGAGCAGGCTCAGAAATGCCATTCAAAAGTCAAGTCCTGAAATCAGAAACCCCAAAACCTCACTTGATTCTCTGTACTACTATGGCCGTGCTGGTACGTACAGTGCAAGGCAAAGTTCCCTTTCCTTTTCCCTCTGCTTTTATCAAGCAGAAGGAGTTTTACCCCATAACCACCATAGCTGGTAATGTGCTGAGTATCACCTAAAGCCAGTAAGACTCAGAGGCTTACCCAAGGCCCACAATGTGGTACCTCAGTATCGCTGCTGGTTATTCAGTTCCCACGGGCTCTTCAATTAGCAGGTGATGAGTGCTGCCAGGAATAGTTTACTCCCTTTCAGGCAGCAGGTTCCCTTCTGACTCAGGTTGTGTATGGAAATGTGATCTGGGATCTAGGGCCTGGAATGGGGGGCTCACTACTCTATTCTGCTGTGGCTGAGCTGGTATCCAAGATGCAAGACAAAGTCCTTTCCACTCCTTCCTCTCTTGTCCTAAAACAGAAGAAAGAGGTCTCTTGGAACTATGAGCTGTGCAGTCTGGGGTTAAGAAAGGAGTGATGCCAGCACTCTCTTAGCTGCCCCAGCTGATATCTCATTAGGTCACATGCCCCACCTCCTACATCCACTGTCTCTGGGCCCAGTTCAGCACTAGAATTCATTTAAGAGTTGCAGTCCCTATGGCCTAGACTGCATTTCAAATTTAGTTAGAGACACAGAGGACTTTAGCCTTCAGTGGCAAGGTTTGCAGGAACTCAAGTTCACAGGGCTGGGATCAGTGATTTTTCTCTGGCTAGGGCTGATTTACATGCTCCCTCTATGGATAGGCATCAGCTGAGTTTGGTCCAGATTTCCTTTCTGCTCTAACAGGACAGCACTTGTGTTCTTCCTTCCCCAGCACCCAGAGACACACTCTGCACCAGGTCGCCATTGCTGGAGAGTAGGGGAGGGGAGACATCAGCAATTCAAGGTGGCTTTTTTCTACCTTTTCAGTGCCTCTCTCAGTGATCCAAAGTTAAAACAACGTAATTTGTGGCCTCATGTAATTTTTGGTTAGTATAAACGTGTTTTTACTCTGTAGACAGTTGTTAAATTGGTGTCCTTGTGCAGGGGGACAATCAATGGAGCCTTCAATTCTGCCATCTTGCTCTTGCTCTGTCTCTTCTACCATATTTTTAAATTTGTTTTATCTGTGATGTGCATAGGGATTCAATTTTACATATTATCAGAATCTCGTTCATATTAATTCCAACTTAATTCAATTGTATACAAAACATTTTCATTATATAGAACTCCATTATTTACCATTCCTTTGTGCCATTATTGTAATGTAAATTATATCAGTACACATTACATACCCATTAAACAGATTTAAAATTCTTGTTTTATGCAGCTGTCTTTCAATACATTTATACCATCACTTACAATTATTTATGTAGTCACCATTGTCAGTGCTATTTATTTCTACATGGGGATTCAAGTTACTTTGTAGCATTGATTCATCTTAATCTAAAGACTGTTTTTATATTTATTGTAGGTAAGGCCTTCTAGAGATTTTATTTTTGTTAATAAACAAAATGAATGTCTTAATTTCTCTTACATTTCTGAAGTGCTCTTTTTCTTGACATAGAATTATTGGTTTATAATTATTTTATTTTAACACTTTAAATAAGTTACCCCATTGCCTTCTGGCCTTTATAATTTCTCACTATCTTATTTTGAAGATCATTTTATACATAGTAAAAGTCTTCTCATAAGCTGCTTTCAAGATTCTCTTTATCATTGAATTTTAACACGGTTATTGTGCCATATCTAGGTGTGGCTGTCTTTGAGTTCATTCTACTTGGAGTTCATTGTTCTTCTTGAATGTACAGATCAATGTTTTTCATCAAAGTTTGGATTTTTTACCATAATCCATTCAAATATTCTGCATTCTTCTTTGTCTCTCTCCTCTACATCTGGAAGTCACATTATACATATATTGGTGCATTTGATTATGTCCAATGGGTCTCTCAGACTCTGTTCATTTTCCTTCATTCTTTACATTCTTTATTCTTTACTGTATTCTATGTAGGAAGAATACAATCATTCTTCTTCAATCTGAATAATTTTATTTGACCTATCTTCAAGTATGCTGATTCTCTCTTCTTGCTGCTCAAATCTGCTGCTGAACCACTGTAGTGGATTTTTCATGTCAGTCATTGCACTTTTCAATTTCAAAATTTCTACTTGTTGATAGATAATTTCTGCTTTACTTGTATTTTCTGTATGGTAAAATAACATTATAATTATTTCATTTAGTTATTTAAACATATTTTTCTTTAGTGGTTTGAACATACCCATAATAGCTAAATTAAAATCTTTGTCATATGAGTCCAACATCTGGACTTCCTCAGGGGAAAATATATTTTTAACTGTGTATAAGCCATACTTTCTTGTATCTTTGCATGTCTCATATTTTTATCTGGGAAAAAGAACATTTTAAATAATATTATGTTTAATTTTTGGATGTTAGATTCTCCTACCCCTTCCCTGGAGATTATTGTTGTTTATGCTTGTTTATTTTCTGACTTTTTGAAACTAATTTTGTAAGGTCTGTATTCTTTGTCTTGCATGGTCACTGAAGTCTCTGCTCAATTAGCTTAATAATCAGCTAATGACTGAAAACAGATTTCCTTAAACATATTAAACCAATAAGTCCTCCAGTCTTTTCAAGAGACTTTGTGTGTGTGTGTGTGTGTGTGTGATGGCACAACTTCTTCACTTCCTGCTTGCACAAGTGTCAAAGTATGCCATAAGTGTTAAAGTAGAATCTCCTTGGGTCTTCTCTGAGCATGCACAACATCCTAGTCATGCACACAGCCCAAAGGATGCATGTGGCCTCCTATATTCTCAGAAATATGTTAGAGTTTTTCAAAGCCTCTACAGACATGTCATTCTCCAGATTTTCTTTTTAAGATGTTTGGTTATCTTATTGGCTTTTCCATCTGTTATCCACTGCTGCATGCACCTGTGAAGTTAAACCATTGTCTGTAATTGTTTTCAACAAATGTCCCTGAGGGGAGGGGATTTTTTCCACTGAATAAACTCTTGAGTCAAGTCAAACATAGTCTTCCAAAGGGGTGTCTTCCAATGAACCATCACACAAGTTGAATAGTAAAAATCCTCTGAAAATGAAAGTTAAAAGAGCTCCATCTCCAAACTTCCACTTCTAGTGGCTGCCAGGCTGCTGGTTTTTACCCTAATTTTGAGTTGCTGGTTTTCATGGCTGCTGCAGAGATGGAAGCAGAGAGTGGAAATAGGGCAAGTCATAGTTCCACGAAGCTCACTATTCTTCCTGAGATTCATCTGCTTTTCTTAATACACAACAGAATTCTCTATTAGGTAGATAATGCAGTCAATAGAGGTGACCAAACATGTAATTTCTACCTCTCCATATTTTAGAAAATGTTATCAGTTGTCCTGAAAAAAACTGTTTACTCTGCTCTGGAATAGAAGTGTAGGAATAACATGTACTACGATTTCCTTTGGGATAATGGTACAGTGAAAGGTACAGCATAGACATGACCTCTGGAACCCTATCAGCCTTTCATCTTTCAATGGGCAGGCTTGTTGTGTGGACGTCCTAGAACCTAGATGTGGGAAGAATAGAAGGGGAAATATATAAAACAGCTGAAAGCAAGTCATTATGGTTATTGTACTAATTCTAATTCCAATAGACTTTGCTGTAACTCAGTAGACTCTATTTCAGTTGTTTTCCAACACTTCTCTTCGTTATCCACAGTATATTAAGGGATTTGCAGGTTTCAACAGGGATCAAAATCAGGCTAAAGCTGGAATATACTCTTAGAACTGCTATCCAAGTACCCTTCCAAATAATAGCTTCCTAAATGTCTTATTGCTCAAAATCCTTTTCTATTACTTAGAAAATAGAACAAATAAGAATTGAGTTGGGAGGGAACAGATATTTAAAACAGTAAATTTGCTTCAATAAGTATTTGTTGAGTCACCATGTACACAGCATTATACTAGGCACAGCTGTAGGGGCTGAATGGAGGAAATAAATGCAGATATGAATTATATAAAGCTACTACCCTCTGGAAATATACACCTAAGCAAGAGAAGTCTAAAATAGAAGTATCAAAAGACACACGTCAAAATATGGAAAGTGCCTATTAAAGAGTACTAGCAAAGAGTAGAGCACCACAAGGACATTTGAAATGGACCACAAATGGTGAACAGGATTTTTCACCAAAGTGAGCATAGGCACTACATGCTGAAGGAAAAAGAATCCAATGTCACTTGTTAATTCAATACTTGTAGGGAAGAAGTGTCTACAATTTAGAAACTAGTTGAGAGCAGATCATGAAGGACTTTGAATGCAAGGTGAAAGGGTGTATTTTTTTTCTGTAAGCAATAAAAAGCCAAAGGCTGATATTGTTAAGGAAGTGTTTGACATGAATGAGGTTGTACTTCAGGAAATCAAACCTTGAAGTCATGTGCACAAGGAATTGTGGAAACAGGTGGCGGTTGGGCAGGGAAGACAGCAGTAAGAAGTCTGGTGAGATGTTGCAAGGCTCTGGATAATAAAGTATTATCGTAGGCCAGAACAACACCACAAAGCAATAAAATGTTGGTTTTGGTGCTAGGTTGTCCTAGTCCATTCCTATCCACAGCCCCTTATTCTCCCACATCTATTGTCATTTCACCATGTATTTTCTGGTGATATTTGTTCCAGGTTTTTTTTTTCTCTCTTGATACTAACCTACTCTCAACCCCCCTTGGAATTCTTGTTAGTATCAGTACCCCTGGGCCTTGCTGTTTGTTGTCCGCACTTAATTATAAAATGTGGGAGCTAAGATCACGCAGCTTATAGAAGAGCCAATTTGACATCAGGTCAAGTTGACTCCAAGTTTTAAAAATTCTGTATACATGATGGGGAAACTGAAGTGCAGAAAGGAAAGTGATCTGTCAAAAGTCACATATGAAATCTTTGTCTCAACTGAAGCTTGCAGAAAAGAGACTTTAAGAGATTAAGGCCACTCCAGTGTTTCTTCCACTGGATTACATTGCCAGGCTCCCAAGCTGTTATTTACCACTGAGTAAACTTTAGGCTACAAGGTGTTGGGTTGGTGGTATCTGGTTAGTTACAGCCATGCTGACTGGACTTAGGCCAAAGATCTATGTATACTCAGCCTCTTCCAGCAACACCACACTCTCCTCAGTTAATCTTAGTCCCCAGCTGTCAAAACAGGTGGTACATGGAAAAAGCCTGAGAGAGCAGCACTGCTGAGAGAAGAGAACAAAAATGCTGAAGTCTGAGAGAAATTAGGTTACTAAGAGGGCTGACTAAAGAAGGAAGCCATAGAGCCTCTTTCAGGCAGGCAGAATATATGGGGGCAAATGAGTAGTAAAATGTACATACAAGAAAATGCAGAATGAGGTAGAGCAAGATGGCCAAATAGAAGCCTCCACTTATCATCCTCCCTGCAGGAATAGAATTTTTTTTGTAACCACCTATTCAAAAAGCACCTTCATGAAAACCAAAAATCAGATGAGAGATTGCAGTACCTGATTTTAACTTCATATCTCTGAAAGAGGCACTGAAGAGGGTAGGAAGGACAGTCTTGAATTGCCAACACCACCCCTCCCCAACCTGGTGTCAGTGGCCTCATGGCATAGAGAGAGAATCTGTGCACTTGGGGGAGGGTGAGCACAATGAATGTGGAACTTTACATTGCAATGCAGTGCTACCAACATTGGGAGGAACTCCACCAATGCCTGTGGAGGGAGCATTTAGACCAGCCCTATACAAAGGGGAATTGCTCATCCTAGCAGTTGGAACCTGAGTTTTGGTAAGCCTCACCGCTGTGAGCTAAAGCACTCTAGGATCCTAAATGAACTTAAAAAGCTGTCTAGGCCAGAAGGACTGCAATTCCTAAGCAATTCATAGTGCTGCACTGGATTAGGGGAGTCACATGACCTAGTGAGACACTATCCGGGGCAGCTAAGGGAGTGCTTACATCATCCCTCCCCAAACTCCAGGCACTGCAGCCGCCAGCTCCAAAAGCAACCCCTTCCTTCAGCTTGAGAGGAGGGGGAAGAGTAAAGAGGACTTTATTTTGCAACTTGAATTCCAGTTCAGCCACAATAGAATAGGGCACTAAGCAGAGACAGGAGACCCCAATTCCCAGCCCTAACTCCTGGATGACATTTCTAGACACACCGTGAAATTGAAGGGAATCTGCTCTCTTGAAAGGAAGGACCGAGTTGACAGGATTTGTTACCTGCTGATTAAAGCCCTCATTGGACCTTGAATAATCAGCACCGATAACAAGAGAATACATGTCATGGGCCTTGGGTGAGACTCGGAGAGATGCTGGAATAAGGAGTAACCAAGCATATTCACAGCTGTGATGGCTATGAAGATGGATAGACTCCTTCTGCTTGAGAAAAGGAGAAGGAAGAATAAAGGCGACTTTTTCTTGCAACTTAGGCACTAGCATTGCCACACTGGGAAACAGCACGAAGTGTGCTCTTGGGGTACTCAATTCCACATCTTCGATCTTGGATGGCATTTCTGGACTTTCCATGGGCAACAGGGGAGACCACTGCTGTGAAGGTGAGTCACAGACCTAGCAAAAACTGCTTGACAAGCCCTTGGGCTTTAAGGAAACATTGACAGTACTTCCTGTGGACTGGTGGTGGTGGTGGAAGAGGGGAGAAACACCTCTGCCTGAGGAAATGGGAGGAAAGACTGAGAAAGACTTTGTCTTGTGGTTTCAGTGCCAGCTTAGCCAACATAGAATAGAGCACCAGGTAAAATCAAAGGTTTCTGACTCCAGGCAGTGGCTCACAGACGGCATTTCTGGACCTGTCAGGGGCCTAGAAGAACTTGCTTTCCTGGAGGGAAGGACACAAGATTAACTGGCTTAACCACCTGGTATTTGTAGAGTCCTAGGTCCCTGGACAAACATATGTGGTAGCCAGGTAGTAGTTACAGCAGGCCTTGGGCAAGGTCCAGTACTGTATAGGCTTCAGATCAGACCCAGCACAGTCCAAGTGGTGGTGGCCACAGGGATGTTTGTGTTATCCCTCACCCCAGCTCCAGGCAGCTCAGCAAAGAGAGTGAGACTCTGTTTGTTTGGGAGAAAATGAGGAAAGAGAATAAAAGTCTGTTCTTGGAAATCCAGGAAATTCTTCCAGATCTTATCTAAGACCACCAAGGTGGTCCCTGTACAAATCTTCAAGAAATATGATGTTACTGGGATTGGGGTGCCACTAATGGAAATACAGATATAGTGCCCAAAAACTTAAATCACAACACCTAAGTCCCTTCAAATACCTGGAAAGCCTTCCCAAGAAGAATGAATACAAACAAGCTTAGACTTTGAGGACTACAATAAATACCTAATTATTCAATGCCCCAAAATCACCAAATATTCATAAGCATCAAGACCATCCAGGAAAACATAACCTCAGAAAATAAACTAAATAAAGCACCAGGGACAAACCTTGGGAAGACATAGATTTGTGACTCTTCAGACAGAGAATTTCAAAATAGCTGTCTTCAGGAAACTCAAAGAAATTCAAAATTACACAGAAAAGTTTAGAATTCCAGGAGATAAATTGAACATGGGAATTTAAATAATTAAAAAGAATCAAGCAGAAATTCTGGAGGTGAAAAATGCGAGTGACACACTGAAAGATGCATCGGAGTCTCCTAATAGCAGAACTGATCAAGCAGAATAAATAATTAGTGAGCTTTAAGACAGGCTATTTAAAACTATACAAAGGAAACAAAAAAAAATGAGGCATGCCTAATAGATTTTTAAAAGGGCAAATCTAAGAGGTATTGGACTTAAAGACAAGGTAAAGAAAGAGATAGATGTAGAAAGACTTACATTTCATATAATGGGTGTCAAATACACATTCTTCTCAACATGGATTATTTTCAAAGATACACCATTATGTTAGGCCACAAAACAAGTATTAAAACATCCAAAATATTAAATAATATTTAGCATCTATTCTGACCACAATGGAATAAAACTAGAAATCTATAATAAGAATAATTTTGGAAACTACATAATCACATGGAGTTTAAACAATATTCTCCTGAATGACCAGTGGGTCAATGAAAACAGAAAGAGAAAATTCATAGGAGAAAAGAAATAAAGATCAAAGAAGAAATAAAGAAAATTAAAATTGAGAAAATAATACAAAGATTAACAAAACAAAAAATATTTTCAAAAGATAAAAATAATAAAACATTTTAACCAAACTGAGAAGAAAAAGATAGAAGACAAAATAAATAAAATCAGAGATTAAAAGAGAGACATTGGCAACCAATTCTGCAGAAACTCAAAGGATTATAGAGGTTACTATGAGCAACTATGTGCCAACACATTGGAAAACCTAGAAGAAATAGGTAAATTTCTAGACACATAAAATCTACCAAGATTGAACCATAAAGAAATCCAAAACATAAATAGAACAGTAACTAGTAAAAAGATTGAAATTATAATGAAAAGTCTCCAGCAAACAAAAGCCTGGGACACAATTTCATCACTGCTGAATTTTATGAAACATTTAAATAAATAATACCAATTCTACTCAAATTACTCCAAAAAATAGAGGTAAATGGAATAATTCCAAACTCATTCTACAAGATCAGTATTACCCTGATAACAAAACCAAATACTTATTAAAAAAAAAAGCCAAAATCTCTGATGAACATTGATGAAAGAATTCTCAACAAAATAGTAGCAAACTGAATTCAACAACACATTAAAAAGAACATTCATCATAACCAAGTGAGATTTATCCCAGGAATTCAAGGATGGTTCCATATATGCAAATTAATTAATGTGATATATCAACACAATGAAGGAAAAAAACCACATGATCATTTCAATTGATGCTGAAAAACCATTTGATAATATTGAACATTTCTTTATGCTTGAAAAAGAAAACCTCAAAAAACTGGGTGTAGAAGGAGCTTACATCAACAAAATAAAAGTCATATACAATGGCCCACAGCTAGTATCATACTGATTGGGGGAAAAACTGAAAGCTTTTCCACTAAGATAGGGAACATGACAAAGATAACCACTATCACCATTGTTATTTATCATAGGACTGGAAGTCATAGCTTGAGCAATCAGAAAGGGAGAAAAATAAAGGGCATCCAGATTGGAAAAGAATAAGTCAAATTATTCTTGTTTGCAGATTATAGGATCTTATGTTTGAAAAAATCTAATGATGCCAGCAAAAAATTAAAACTAATAAGCAAATTCAAGGAAGTTACAGAATACAAAACGAACAAACAAAAATTGATGACATTTTTAATATACCAAAAGCAAACAATCTGAAAAAGAAATCAAGAAAGTAATCCCATTTACAATAGCTACAAGTAAAATTAAATATCTATGAAATAACTTAATCAAATAAGTAAAATACCTGTACAATTAAACTATAATTTACTGATGAAAGAAGTGTAAGAGGACAAAGAAGATGGAAAGATATTTTATGTTCATAAATTGAAATAATCAGTATTGTTAAAAAGTTCATATTTCCCAAAGCAATCTACAGGTACAATGCAGTCTTTATCAAAATATCAAGGACATTCATCACAGAAAGAGAAAAAGCAATTATAAAACTTATGTGGAACCACAAAAGACCCTGAAAAGCTAAAGCTATTCTGAGCAAAAAGAACAAAACTGGAGAAATCACCTGAGTTCAAATCATACTAGAGAGCAACAGTAACCACAACAGCATGGTACTGGCATAAAACCATATACATAGATCTGTGGAACAAAATAGAAAACTCATTTTTTGGTCATTTCCTTCATTAGGGTTTTATAGTTTTCATTGTAGAGATATTTCACTTTGGTTAAGTTAATTTCTAGGTATTTAATTTTACATGTGGTTATTATAAATGGGATTACTTTTTAATTTCTTTTTCACATTGTTCACTGCTGGCATATAGAAATGCTACTGATTTTTGTATGTTGATTTTGTATCTGCAACTTTACTGAATTTGTTTATCAGTTCTAATAAAAATAAAAACAATTAGACTCATGAACATGGAGAGTAGACGGATGGTTACCAAAGGCTGAGAAGAGTAGTAGCGGGCTGAAGGGTAGGTGGGGATGGTTAATGGGTACAAAAAATATAGAAAGAATAAATAACACTTACTATTGATAGCACAAGAGTGACTACACAGTCAATAATAACTTTATTGTATATTTTTAAATAGCTTAAACAATGCAATTGCTTAGTATTGTTTAGGCTATGCAGGCTCTTTTTGGGTTTCACATGAATTTTAGGATTGTTTTATTCTTGTTCTGTGAAGAATGATGATGGTATTTTCATGGGAATTGCATTAAATTTGTAAATTGGTATGGGAAGTATGATCATTTTAACAAAATTGATTCTACCCATCCATGAGCATGAGATGTGTTTCCATTTGTTTGTGTCATCTGTGATTTTTTTTCAGCAGTGTTTTTTAGTTTTCCTCATAAAGAGCTTTCACTTCCTTAGCTAAGTATATTCCTAAGTATTTTATTTTTCTGCAGCTGTTGTAAAAGAGATTGAGTTCTTGATTTGATTCTCAGCTGGTCGTTGTTGGTGTATGGCAGTGCTACTGGTTTGTGTACATTGATTTTATATCCTGAAACTTTACTGAATTTATTTATCAGATCTAAGAGCTTTTTTAAGGAGTCTTTAGGGTTTTCTAGGTATACAATCATATTATCAGCAAACATTGACACTCTGACTTCCTCTTTTTCGATCTGGATTTCCTTTACTTTTTTCTCTTGTCTGATTGCTCTGGCTAGGACTTCCAGTACTATGTTTAATAGAAGTGATAAAAATGGGCATCCTTCTCTTATTCTAGTGCTCAGGGGCAATGCTTTTGGCTCTTCCCCATTCAGTATGATGTTGGCTGTGGGTTTGTCATAGATGGCTTTTATTACTTTGAGTTGTGTCCCTTCTGTGCCAATTTTGTTGAGAGTTTTATCATAAAGGATGCTGGATTTTGTCAAATGTTTTTTCTGCGTCTATTCAGATGATCATATAATTCTTGTTTTTAATTCTGTTAATGTAATGCATTACATTTATTGATTTGAGTATATAAAACCATCCCTGCATCCCTGTTATAAAACCCACTTGATCATGATGTATTATCTTTTTAATATATTGTTGAATTTGGTTAGCCAGTATTTTTGTTGTCGATTTTTGCATCTATGTTCATGAGGGATATTTGTCTGTACTTTTCCTTTTTGTCATGTATTTTCCTGGCTTTGGTGTTAGGTTGATACTGGCTTCATAGAATAATTTTAGGAGGATTCTCTCTTTCTCTATCCTTTGAAACAGTTTCAGTAGAATTGGTACCAATTCTTCTTTGAATTTCTAATAGAATTCAGTGGTGAATCTGTCTGGTCCTGGGCTTTTTGTTGTCAGCAATTTTTTTATTACTGATTATATCTCGCTGCTTGTTACTGGTCTGTTCAGAGTTCAATACTAAACAAAAAGAATGAATCTGGAGGCATTACATTACCCAACTTGAAACTATACTACAAGGCTGTAGTTACCAAAAGAGCATGGTACTGGTATTAAAAGAGTCATGTAGACCAATGGAACATAATATAGAACCAAGAAATAAAGCCAGATACTTACAACCAACTGATCTTCAGCAAAGCAATAAATAAATAAATAAATAAATAAATAAACCATAAACTGGAGAAAGAACACCCTATTCAACAAATGCTGCTGAGATAATTGGCAAGCCACATTTAGAAGAATGATGCTGGATCCTCATCTCTCACCTTACAAAAAATCAACTCAAGATGGATCACAGGCCTAAATATAAGACCGGAAATTATAAAAATTCTACAAGATGATATCAGAAAAACTCTTCTAGACATTGACATAGGCAAAGAATTCATGACCAGGAACCCAAAAGCAAATGTAACAAAAACAAAGATAAATAGATGGGACTTATTTAACTAAAAAGCTTCTGCACAGCAAAAGAAATAATTAGCATAGTTAACAGACAACCCATAGAGTGGGAGAAAATATTCATGAGCTATACATCCAACAAACAACTAATATCCAGAATCTACAAGGAACTCAAACAAATCATCAAGGAAAAAAATAATTCCATCAAAAAGTGGGCAAAGGACATGAATACACAATTGTCAAAAGATACACACACAACAAGGGTATAAAAAAATACTCAACATCACTAATTATCAGAAAAATACAAATTAAAACCACAATGTGACAGAACCCCACTCCTGCAAGAATGGCCATACTTTCTTAAATAAAAAAATAATAAATGTTGATGTGGATGTGGTGAAAAGGAAACACCTTTACACTGCTGGTGGAATGTAAACGAGTACAACCACTACAGAAAACACTATGGAAATTTATTAAAGAACTAAAAGTAGATGTAACATTTGATCCAGCAATCCCCTCACTGGGTATCTACCAAAAGGAAAAGAGTCATTATATGAAAAAGACACTTGCACACACATGTCTATAGCAGCACAATTACAAAAATATGAAACCAACTTAAATGCCCAAAAACCAACAAGTGGATAAAGAAAATATGGTATATATACACCATGGAATCTTACCCAGCCATAAAATGGAATAAGACAATAGCACTTGCAGAAATTTGGATGGAATTGGAGACCATTATTCCAAGTGAAGTAACTCAAGAATAGAAAACCAAATATCATATGTTCTCACTTATAAGTGGGAGCTACTTCCATGAGAATGCAAAGCATATAATGGACTTTGGAGACTCAGGGAAGAGTGGAAGGAGGGTGAGGGATGAGACTACATATTGGGTACAGTGTACACTGATTAGGTAATGGGTGGACCAAAATCTCAGAAATCATCACTAAAGAGCTTATTCATGTAACCCAAAACCACCTGTTTCCAAAATGTTATTGAAATAAAATTATTAAAAAAGAAAAAATAAAACCACAAAATAGTAATTGGATTGTTTGTAACTCAAAGGATAAATGCTTTAGAGGACAGATACCCCATTCTCCATGATGTGCTTATTTCACATTGCATGCCTGTATCCAAACATACGGTGTATCTTATAAATATACACACCTACTATGTACCCACAATTAAAAAAAAAGAATAGAGAACCAGAGATAAATTCATATATCTACAGTGAACTCATTTTCAACATAGGTGCCAAAGACATACATTGAGGAAAGAACAGTCTATTTAATAAATAGTTCTGGACAAACTGGAGAAATATATGCATAATAATGAAACTAGACCCCTGTCTCTCACCATATGAAAAATCAAATAAAAATGTATTAGAGACTTAAATCTATGAAACTACTGAAACAAAACATTTGGAAAACTCGCCAGGAAATTGGACTGTGCAAAGATTTATTGAGTAATACTTCACCAGCACAGGCAACAAGAGCAAAACTGTCCAACCAGAATCACACAAAGCTAAAGAGCTTCTGCATAGCAAATTAAAGAATCAATAAAGGAAATAGACAACTCACATAATTGGAAAAAGTATTTGCAAGTTATCCATCTGACAAGGGGTTAAAAATCAGAATATATAAAGAGGTTGATATGACTTGGCTCTATGTCTCTACCCAAATCTCATCTCAAATTGTAATCCCAACCTGTTGAGAAAGGGGCCTGGTGGGAGGTGACTGGATCATGGGGGCTGTTTCCTCTATTCTGTTCTCATAATAGTGAGTGAGTTATCATATGTTTTGATGGTTTTAAAAGTGTTTGGCAGTTCCACCACCCCCTACCCCGCTGCTGCCACCATGAGAAGATATGCCCTGCTTCCCCTTTACCTTCTGCCATGATTGTAAGTTTCCAGAGACCTCCCCAGCCATGTGGAACTGTGAGTCAATTAAATCTCTTTCCTTTATAAATTACCCAGTCTCAGGTATTCTTTATAGCAGTTTGAGAATGGACTACTACAGACATCAACCAACTCTATAGGAAAAAATACCTAATTGTCTGATTTTAAAATATGCCAATGATTTGAAAAGACATTTCTCAAAAGAAGACATACCGATGGCAAACAGGCATATAAAAAGTTGCTCAACATCATGGACCATCAGAGAAATGTAAATCAAAACTACCATGAGATATCATCTCACCCCAGTTAAAATGGCTTTTATCCAAAAGTCAGGCAATAACAAATGTTGGCAAGGATGTGGAGAATAGGAAACCTTTGTACACTGTTGGTGGGAATGTAAGTTAGTACAACTACTATGAAGAATAGTTTGGAGATTTCTCAAAAAACTAAAAATAGAACTACCATATGATCCAGCAATCCCATTAACAGGAATATATATGAAAGAAAGGAAATCAGTATATCAAAGGGACACCTGTCTCCCATGTATACTGTAGCCAAGATCTGGAAGCAACCCAAGTATTCATAAACAGATGAATTGATTTAAAAATGTGGTACATATACACAATGGAGTACTATTCAGCCATAAAAAGGAATGAGATTCTGTCATTTGCAACAGCCTGGATGAAACTTGAGGTCATTATATTAAGTGAAATAAGCTAGGCACATAAAGACAAACTTTACATATTCTCACTAATTTGTGGGAACCACAAATTTAAACATTTGAACTCATATAGATAGATAGTAGAAGGATGGTTACCAGAGACTGGGAAGAGGAACGGGAAGTGATGGGGAGTGGGGATGATTAACGGGTACAGAGAATAGTTATAAAGAATGAATAAGATAATGTTTGATAGCACAACAGGATGACTATAGTGAATAATAATTTAATTGGAAAAAGTCAAGGGGGTAGGGGAAGATGGCCTAGGAGAAATAGCTCTGGTCTACAGCTCCCAGCCAGACAAACACAAAAGACAAGTAATTTCTGCATTACCAACTGAGGTACCCAGTTCATCTCATTGGGACTGACTAGGTGGTTGGCATGACACATAGAAAGCAAGGAAAAGCAGGGTGGGATGACGGTTCACCTGGGAGCTGTACAGGACAATGGGACCTCCCTCTCCCAGCCAAGGGAGGTGGTGAGGGGCTGTGTTACCTAACCGAGATACTACACTTTTCCCACGGATTTTTGCAATCCGTGGATCAGGAGATTTCCTCATGAGCCTACACCACCAGGGCCTTGGGTCTCAAGCACAAAAGTGGGCAGATCCACAGCAGCTGCTCGGGCAGGCACTTAGTTGCAGGAGTTTTTACATGCTCTGATGGTGCCTGGAACGCCAGTGAGGCAGGAGAACCGTTCACCCCCATGGAAAGGGGCTGAAGCCAGGGAGCCCAACAGTCTCCCTCAGTGGGTCCCACTCCCATGGAACCCCGCAAGCTAAAACCCACTGGCTTGGAATCCCCACTGGCCAACACAGCAGCCTAAAGTCCGCCCGAGATGACCGAGCTCCTGGTGGAAGAGCCGACCACCATTACTGAGGCTCTAGTCGGTGGTTTTCCCTGGTCAGTGCTAGAGATACTGGGAAGTTTGGACTGAATGGTACTCCCCACAGTGCAGCACAAAGGCTGGGGCAGATAGTGGTGAGACTGCTTCTTTAGGTGGGACCCGGATCCATCCTCACTGGGCAGGGACTCCCTGCAGGAATTTTGGCAACTCCAGACAGGGGCTTACATACAGAACTCGTATCTCCCTGGGACAGAACACCTGGGGAGAGGGGTGGCCATGATCTCAGACTCAGTGGACTTAATATTTCCTGCCTGCTGGCTCTGAAGAGTCCAGGCAATCTGGAGAAGGGGGATTCCACCAGCACAGTGCAACAGCTCCACTAAGGGACAGTCAGACTGCTTCCTTAAATGGGTCCCTGATCCCATGCCTCCTGACTGGATGAGACCTCCCAACAGGGGTCGCTAGACACGTCATACAGGAGAGTTCTGGCTGGCATCAATCCGGTGCCCCTCTGGGACAATGCTTCTTGAGGAAGGAGGAGCCAGCAATCTTTGTTGTTCTGCAGCCTCCACTGGTGATGCCCAAGTAAACCGGGTCTGGAGTGGACCCACAGCAAACTGCAGCAGACCTGCAGAAGAGGGGCCTGACTGTTAAAAGACAAACAAAGAGAAAGCAACAATTACAACATCATCAAAAAAGACCCCACAAAACCCCATTCAAAGTTCAACAGCCTCAAAGATCAAAGGTAGATAAATCCACGAAGATATGAAAAAAATTCAAAAACATTGAAAATTCCAAAAGCCAGAAATCCTCTTCTACTCCAGATGATCACAACACTTCTCCAGCAAGGGCACAAAACAGGGTTGAAGCTGACATGGATGAACTGGCAGAAGTAGGTTTCAGAAAGTGGGTAATAACAAACTTCACTGAGCTAAAGAATTATCTTCTAACCCAATAAAAAGAAGCTAAGAACCATGATAAAACACTACAGGAGGAATATAAATGACCTGATGGAGTGCAAAATACAGCATGAGTACCTCATGATGCAAACACATATATCAATAGCTGAATTGACCAAGCAGAAGAGAGAATATCAGAGCTTGAAGAATGTCTTGCTGAAATAAGGCAGGCAGACAAGATTAAAGAAAAAAAGAATGAAAAGGAACAAACAAAACCTTCAAGAACTATGGGACTCTGTAAAAAGAAAAAACCTACAACTGATTGGAGTACCTGAAAGAGATTGGGAGAATGAAACAAAGTTGAAAAACCACTTCAGGATATCATCCAGGAGAAAGTCCTCAACCTAGCAAGACAGGCCAACATTCAAATTCAGGAAATTCAGAAAACCCCAATAAGATACTCCACGAGAAGATCTACCTCAAAACACATAATCATCAGATTCTCCAAGGTTGAAATGAAGGAAAAAAATGTTAAGGGCAGTCAGAGAGGAGGGCTAAATCACCTACAAAGGAAAGCCCATCAGACTAACAGCAGACCTCTCAGTGAAAATCCTAAGAATCAGAAGAGATTTTGGGGCCAATATTCGACATTCTTAAAGAAGAGAATTTCCAACTCAGAATTTCATAACCGGCCAAACTAAGCTTCATAAGTGAAGGGTAAATAAAATATTTTTCAGACAAGCAAATGCTGAAGGATTTTGTCATCACCAAGGCTGCCTTGCAAGAACTTCTGAAGGAAGCACTAAACATAAAAAGGAAAAACCGTTACCAGCCACTACAAAAACACACTGAAGTACACAGACCAACAACACTATGAACCAACTACATTAACAAGTCTGCAAAATTAACCAGCCAGCATCATGACAGGATCAAATTCACACATAACAATATTAACCTTAAGTGTAAATCAGTGAAATGCCCCAATTAAAAGACACAGAATGGCAAGCTGGATAAAAAGACAAGGCCCATCAGTGTGCCATATTCAAGCAACACATCTCACATGCAAAGACACACATAGGCTCAAAATTTTAAAAAAAAAGGAAATTTACCAAGTAAATGGAAATCAGAAAAAGTAGTGTTTGCAATCCTAGTTTCTGACAAAATAGACTTTGAACCACCAAAGTTCAAAAACGACAGAGAAGGACATTACATAATGGTAAAGGGTTCAATTAAACAAAATATCTACCTATTCTAAGTACGTATGCACACAATACAGGAACACCCATATTTGTTAAACAAGTTCTTAAAAACCTGCAAAAAGACTTAGAGCCCCACACAATAATAGTGGGAGACTTTAATACCCCACTGATTCAGAACTTGAACTCAGCTCTGGACCAAGTGGATCTGATAGACATCTACAGAACTCCATCCCAAAACAACAGAATATACATTTCATGAGCACCACCTGGCACTTACTCTAAAATTAATCACATAATTGAAAGTAAAATACTCCTCAGCAAATGCCAAAGAACTTAAATCATAAGTCTCTCAGATCACAGCACAATAAAAGTAGAACTCAAGATTAAGAAACACACTCAAAACCATACGACTACATGAAAACTGAACAATCTGCTCCTGAATGACTTATAGGTAAATAATGAAATTAAGGCAGAAATCAGGTTCTTTGAAACCAATGAGAACAAAGTGACAATGTATCAGAATCTCAGTGATGCAGCTAAAGCAGCATTAAGAGGAAAATTTATAGCATTAAATGCCCATATCAAAAAGATAAAAAGAGCTCAAATCAACACCATAACATCACAACTAAAAGAACTAGAGAACCAAGAGCAAAATACCCCAAAGTTAGCATGAGACAAGAAATAACCAAGCTCAGAGTGGAACTGAAGGAGATAGAGACAAAAAAAAACCCTTCAAACAATCAATGATCCAGGAGTTCATTTTTTGAAAAAATTAATAAAATAGACCACTAGCTAGACTAATAAAAAGGAAAAGAGGAAAGATTCAAATAAACACAATAAAAATAATAAAGAAGATATCACCACTGACCCCACAGAAATAGAAACAACCATCAGAGAATACTATAAACACTTCTATGCAAACAAATGGGAAATCTAAAATAAATGATTAAATTCCTGGACACATACACCCTCCCAATACTGAACCAAGAAGAAGTTGAATCACTGAATAGACCAGTAATGAGTTATGAAATTGAGGCAGTAATAAATAGCCTACCAACCAAAAAATACCCAAGCCAGATGGACTTACAGCTGAATTCTACCAGAGGTAAAAAGGGGAGCTGGCATCATTTCTTCTGATATGATTTCAAAAAATTGAAAACGAGGGACTCCTCCCTAACTCATTTTATGAGGCAAGCATCATCCTGATACCAAAACCTGATACAGGTGTTCCTGTATTGTGTGCATATGTACTTAGAATAGGTAGATATTTTGTTTAATTGAACTCTTTACCATTATGTAATGTCCTTCTCTGTCGTTTTTGAACTTTGGTGGTTCAAACAGGTTTTGATACACCAAAAAAAGAAAACTTCAGACCAATATCCCTGAAAAACACTGATGCAAAAATTCTCAATAAAATACTGGCAAACTGAATCCAGCAGCACATCAAAAAGCTTGTTCATCACGATCAAGTTGGCTTCATCCCCAGGATGCAAGGTGGGTTTTACATATGCAAATCAATAAAAGTAATTCATCACATAAACAGAACTAAAGACAAAAAAAAATCACCTGATAATCTCACTAGATGCAGAAAAGGCCTTTGATAAAATTCAACATCTCTTCATGTTAAAAACTCTCAAAAAACTGATATTTAAGAAACATACCCCAAAATAACAAGAGCCATTTATTTATGACAAACTCACAACCAATATCATACTGACTGTGCAAAAGCCAGAGGAATTTCCCTTGAAAACCAGCACAAAACAAGGATGCCCTCTCCCAACACTTTTATTTAACATATTATTGGAAGTTCTGGCCACGGCAGTTAGGCAAGAGAAAGAAATAAAGGGCATCCAAATAGGAAGAGAGGAAATCAAATTGTCTATTTGCAGATGGCATGATCCTGTATCTAGAAAATCCAAGTGACTCAGTGCAAAAGCTTCTTAGGCTGACAAGCAACTCCAGCAGTCTCAGGATACAAAATCAATGTGCAGAAATCACAAGAATTTCTATACACCAACAATAGACAAGCAGAAAGCCAAATCATGAATGAACTTCCATTCACAATTGCCAAAAAGAGAATAAAATACCTAGGAATACAGCTAACAAGAAAAGTGAAGGACCTCTTGAAAGAGAACCACAAACCACAGCTCAAGGAAATCAGAGAGGATAGAAAAACAGATAGAAAAACATTTCATGCTCATGGATAGGAAGAATCAATATTGCAAAAATGGCCATACTGCCCAAAGCAATATATAGATTCAATGTTATTCCCATTAAGCCACCACTGACATTCTGAATAGAATTAGAAAAAAATATATTTTAAAATCTATATGGAATCAAAAAGAGCTTGTATAGCCAGGACAATCCTAAGCAAAAAGAGCAAAGCTGGAGGCATTACACTACCCAACATCAAACTATACTACAAGGCTGCAGTAACAAAAACAGCATAACACTGGTACAAAAACAGGCACATAGACCAATGGAACAGAATAGAGAACTCAAAAATAAGACCACATATCTACTCCATCTGATCTTGGACAAACCTGGCAAAAACTAGAAATGGGGAAAGGATTCCCTATTTAACAAATGGTGCTGGAAGAACTGGCTAGCCATATGCAGAAAATTGAAATTAGATCCCTTCCTTACACCTTATACAAAAATTAACTCAAGTTTCATTAATGACTTAAAGTAAAACACAAAACCATAAAAACTCTATAAGAAAATCTAAGTAAAACCATTCAGAACATAGGCATGAGCAAATATTTTGTGATAAAATTGCCAAAGCAATTGCAACAAAAGCAACAATTGACAAATAGGATCTAACTAAACTGAAGAGCTTCTGCTCAGCAAAAGAAACTATCATTAGAGTGAATAGACAACCTACAGACTGGGATAAAATTTTTGCAATCTATCCATCTGACTAAGGTCTAATATCCAAAATCTATGAGGAACTTAAGCAAATTTACAGGAAAAAAAATAAACAACCCCACTAAAACGTGGGCAAAGGACAGGAACACATTTTTCCAAAAAAAAAAGACATACATGCAACCAACAAACATATGAAAAAAAGTTCAATACAGATGAGTAGATAAATGCAAATCAAAACCACAATGAGATATCATCACATGTCAGTCAGAATGGCAATTATTAAAAAGTTAAGAAACAACAGATGCTGGTGATGTTGCCAAGAAAAGGAATACTTTTACACTGTTGGGTGGGAATGTAAATTAGTTCAATCATTGTGGAAGACAGTATGGCAATTCCTCAAAGATTTAGAACCGGAAATACCATCTGACCCAGCAATACAATTACTAGGTACATACCCAAATAAATATAAATCATTCTATTATAAAGATACATACACACTTATATTCACTGCAGCACTCTTCACAATAGCAAAGAAATGGAATCAATCCAAATGCTCATCAGTGATAGACTGGATAAAGAAAATGTGGTACATATGCACCATAGAAGACTATGTGGCCATAAAAAGGAATGAGATAATGAAGCTGGAAGCCCTTATCCTCAGCAAACTAACACAGGAACAGAAAACCAAACACCCCATTTTCTCACTTATAAGTGGGAGCTGCGCAATGAGAACACATGGACACAGGAAGTGGAAAAACACACACTGGGCCCATCAGGGGAGGGTGGGGCATAGGGGAAAGAGGACTAGGGAAAAGAGCTAATGTATGCTGGGCCTAATACCTAGGTTATGGGTTGATCGGTGCAGCAAACTACCATGGCACATGTTTACCTATGTAACAAACTTGCACATCCTCCACATGTACCTCGAAACTTAAAAAAAAGTAATTAAAATAATTTTAAATGTACATTTTATATTATCTAAAAGAGTATAATTGGATTGTACAACAAATGATAAATGCTTGGAGTGATGGCTACCCCATTTACTCTGATGTGATTATTACACATTGTACGCCTATTGCAAAATATCCCACAATTATATACACCTACTACGAATCCACAAAAAATTAAAAGTTAAAAAAAGAAAATGTGAAGGAGTCTGATGAGAGAGATGAAGGGAAATGTGAGACAGCATGGTAGTAAGAATGGGAAAACATGAAAGGGGCAATCATATGGGGAGAGGAATATGTGACAGTGGTGTAAATAATAGTTTAAGGCAATAATCTGAGAAGAATCCTATTACCAGGCAAAATTATATACTGAACCTCTTCCAATAAAGAACACAAAAAGAGTGTCATTTTATTAATATAAATCTAATTTATGAGTTCAAATTTATAATTAATTTATATGACAAGGTTAAAAAGATCACAAGTTAAGGTGGTGTTAAATTTGATTCATAAAACTTATGAATATATGTGTTTGAAGTTTTTGTTTCAGTCAAAAATATACATTTTATTTATTTTTATGAGCATTATAAGTGTTTTAATTGTATTTAATCATAGACACATTTCCTGTTTTTTAAATATCTTTAATTATTATGGATTAATAATAATTATACATATTTAGGTGCACATGTCAATATAAGCACACAATGTTTAATGATCCATCTAAGTTTTCATCAATGAATAAATGAATAAAAAAGTGGTACAGATACAAAATGGAATATTATTTAGTCATATAAAGAATGAAATTCTTTCATTTGCCAAATGTGGATGAACTGGAAGATATTATGTTAAATAAAATAAGCTACACACAGAAAGACATATATTACATATTCTTATTTACATATTTGAGCCAAAATACATACATTTAAAAAATCACAAATAAAACATTTCCAGGCTCTCTAAAATCCTTTTTATGAAAAAATTTCTTCAGAAGATACCTTAAATCAGTGATTTTACAGGTTCCCTTTTCTAGACTATTTGCCATTAAATAGGGAAGTCCAAAAGAAATGTCTACAAAAATTAAATGTATGAAAGTCTAATGTAGGAATTTCAGAAGGTAGAACTTTTCAAAAAATGTCAAAAGCTCTGAAGGTAGTGTAGTTTGCAGATAATTTGAAAAAAAACTATCATTTTAAATATTATAATTTTATATCTAAAAAATGAAAAAGGTAGCACTGCTTTGCAACATAAATACAAAAATAAAGCCTGACAAAATCTTCCTCACTAGTGGGGGATATGAAAAAGATAGAGCATAATTCTGGAGGTGAAGAGAAAAGTCCCTTTTGGCAAAAAATCTATATCGGAATTCTGATGGGTGCATGACATTTATACTCTTATCAACTAGAGGCATGGGATGTTTAAGCAACGAAAACACTATTTTACAGCGTATAGATAAAGTCTGTAATAAGGACAAAGCAGTAAGAAGATTATATAAAGACTTCATATCTCTTTCCTCTAATATCAAATGTTTTTTTTTTTTTAACCTAAGCTGAAGGGGCTATATGAGGTTTGACAATAGTTTCTCCCACTAAGGCAGAGGTTCTTAATCCAAGTAATAACTTCAGAATACAATGAGCCATGTGAAATTGTATGCAAAATTTCACATAGATGCATGTACATTTTTCTGGGATGAGAATCCACAACTTTTATCAAATTCACAAGTGGATCTGTATTCCTTCACTCAAAACATAAAAGGCTTAAGAACCACAGAACTGAGGGATCCTTTCTCCAATAAAGATTCATAGAATTCCAGAGCATGTGATATGCAACCACAAAAGTGAAATTGTCACTTGGAAGAAGGTAAAATTTTCTTAATTAAAAAGCACTAAATGATAAGGTTCCAAGAGCCTGTTGGTTTCCGCAATTGCAAAATGTTCCCCTCCAAATTAGCATTAGGTTTCTGTAGGAGGCAGCCATTGATAAAGCCGTATTTAGAAAGCAAGTTTCCATGATGAAAGTTAGGACTCAGATAAGATGGACTTGGTGCTTCATGAGCTCACCAAGTAAATTTTCTAGAAAGAAAGAAAGAAAGAAAGAAAGAAAGAAAGAAAGAAAGAAAGGAGGGAGGGAGGGAGGGAGGGAGGGGAGGGAGGGAGGGAGGGAGGGAGGGAGGGGAGGGAAGGAAGGAAATATGTTACCCACATGATTTTCTGAAAGTGAACAATTTTTTTAAATTATTCAATTATGACCCAACTTTTAATTTCTGATGCACATTACAATATCACCATCTTGTGGAATATAGTAAAAATGCATGATTTTAGGTGGCTGCTCAGTCAGTGTTTCTCAGTGTGGTCAATGAACCCCTGAGGGTACCTGAGACATATTCAGGGGGTTCATGAGGTCAAAATTATTTTCATAATAATATAAAGATGTCATTTGTCTTTTCCACTATGTTGACATCTGCATTGATGGCTCAAAAGCAATAGTAGGTAAAACTTCATGCACCTTAGCATAAATCATGGCAATAATTCCAAATCATAAATCAAATTCCAAGTCATCGTGCTTTTCACTGCAATGCATTTGAAGAAAAAAAAAGCCAGTTGCACTTAAGAATGATTTTCATGAAGTGGTAAAAAGAAAAGTTTTAATTTGGGAGACAAGCTTGTAGGACTCACTAAACACGAATTTGCTTTATTGTAAATTGTGTTTATAAAAAAATTCCCTTAGAGAACTAAGGCGTCTATGCTAGTAGACATTTATGAACGTAAGAGATAAGAAGCTTGTGCTTTAATCTTCACTCTTTCCATTAGAATCCAGTGTTTTCTCATTTCTAAAATGGGGATACTCCTAGAAGTTGTTGCACTGTGTAGTCATATGATTAAAAGCTGGATATAATGGCTTAGTAAGTACCAACTCTTCTAGTGTCTTTTTGTTTTACCATGTGCCAAGAGTTTATTACAATATTTTACCTTCCCAGAAACTCTATAAGGTTGATATTATTTTCTCCCATTTAAGATGGGAAACTGAGACCAAGGAAAGGTTCAAGTCTCTTGCCTAAAGTCACACAGAAAAGTGAGTGGTAGAGGAGGACTTGAATTCAGGCAATTTTACTCCAGAAAAATAAAAGTCCCTTACAATTTCTGATTATTGGAAGAAATTAAAGAAGGTCCTAAAGTAGTAGGAGTTGGCACAGTTAGCTGGGGGTCTAAAAATGATGAAGAGATAACACAAGATGGACAGAAGTCATAGTTGGGTCTCTACAAACAATTTATGAAAATTTGATATGCAACCTTAAAACAGGATGTAGACCTAAATATACAGAAACATCCAACCCTTTGTAATATTTTAACAAAAAATCATATGAATGAAGTTAATAGTTCTAATTAAGTGGTGGACCTAAGAGCTGCATTAGCGCCAGCAAAATAACAGAACTAATATAGCATTGGAGTTGTCATGCAAGAGCCTTGGCATGAGTGCTATCATTCTTTGGTCCTCCTGAAAGTCGAAAAGCAGAATGCCTTGGGCATCCCAAAAAACTGTTGCCATGATCTTTACTTTAAAAAAATGTAAGAGTGTTATCTTTTTTTATTCTATTTTTTTTATTTCAATCGGTTCTTGGAGAACAGGTGGTGTTTGATTACGTGGATAAGTTCTTTACTAATGATATCCGAGATTTTGGTGCACCCATCACCCGAGCAGTGTACACTGTACCCAATGTGCAGTCTTTTATCCCTCACCCCCCTCCCACCCTTCCCACTGAGTCCTCAAAGTCCATTAAATCATAATCATGCCTTTGTGTCCTGGTAGCTAGCTTAGTTCCCACTTATAAGTGAGAACATATGATGTTTGATTTTCCATTCCTGATTTACTTCATTTGGAATAATGATCTTCAACTCCATCCAGGTTGCTGCAAATGCCATTATTTTACTCCTTTTTATGGCTGAGTAGTATTCCATGGTACACACAACACGGAATACCACTCAGTCATAAAATATATATATAATATATATTATATAATATATAATATAATATATATTATATATATTATATATAATATATAATATAATATATATTATATATAATATATATAATATATAATATAATATATATTATATATTATATATTATATAATATATAATATATATAATATACACACACACACATAACCAATATACACCATAAATATACTATATATACACACCATATATATAGCATATATACACACACACCATATATATACACTATATATACACACTATATATATACACATATATATTCACACACATATATATGTGTGTATATATATATGTGCACAAAACATTTTCTTTATCCACTTGTTAATTGATGGGCATTTGGGCCAGCTCCATATTTTTGCAATTGCAAATTGTGCTGCTATAAATATGCACGTGCAAATGTCTTTTTCATATAATGACTACCTTTCCTCTGGGCAGATATCCAGTGATGGGATTGCTAGATCAAATGTTAGTTCTACTTTTAGTTTTTTAAGGAATCTCCATACTGTTTTCCACAATGGTTGTATTAATTTACATTCCGACTGGCAGTGTAAAAGTGTTCCCTTTTCACTACATCCATGCCAACATCTATTATGTTTTGATTTTTTAATTATGGCCATTCTTGCAGGAGGAAGGTGGTATTGCATTGTGGTTTTGATTTGCATTTCCCTGATATTTAGTGATGTTGAGCATTTTTTCATATGTTTGTTGGCCATTAGTGTATCTTCTTTTGAGAATTGTGTATTTATGTCCTTAGCCCATTTTTTATTGAATTATTTTTTTTCTTGCTAATCTGTTTGAGTTCCCTGTGGATTCTAGATATTAGTTCTTTCTCAGATGCATGGCTTGCAAAGACTTTCTCCCACTCTGTGGGTTGTCTGTTTACTCTGCTGATTGTTCCTTTTGCCATGCAAAAGTTCTTCAGTTCAATTAAGTCCCATCTATTTATCTTTATTTTTGTTGCATTTGCTTTTGGATTCTTGATTATGAAGTCTTTGTCTAAGCCAAATGTCTAGAAGGATTTTTCCAATGTTATCTTCTAGAATATTTATGGTTTCACGTCTTATATTTAAGTCTGTGATCCATCTTGAGTTGATTTTTTTATAAGGTGAGAGATGAGACTCCAGTTTCATTCTTCTACATGTGGCCTGTCAATTATTCCAGCATCAGGTATTGAATAGTGTGTCCCTTCCCCAGTTTATGTTTTTCTTTGCTTTCTCAACGATCAGATTCTTACTTTTGACTGGTTTGCTTTTGCTTTGACTGGACCACTTCTACCTCTTAGTACTGTTGCTTTGATTGCGGTTTGTCTTCAGAATCATACTGGTAAAGCTATGTTACATCTTCTATTCCAATTCTTCAGTAAATTCTTAAGGACCTTGATAACCCTTGTTTAAAAGTTTCATTGAAAGCTCTGCTCTTGTCTGCAGCTGATCTGGGTGCAATGGTTTTGGCACTCATCAAGAGTAAAGTTTGTTCAACTTTAATTTTTCAGTCAGAATTGTGCAAGCTTTACCAACTGAGATGTCTATGGTTTTGGCTATTCTTTCTACTGGTAATTGTTTGTCCTCTTCAATTAGGGCACTGTGTTCATCCATTCTTTGCATTGCTATAACAAAATAACTGAGGCTGAGTAATTTATAAAGAGAACAGTTGAATTGGCTCATGGTCCTGAAGGCTGTACAGGAATCATGGTGCTGGCATCTGCTTCTGATGAGTGCCTCAGGAACATTACATTCATAGCAGAGGCAAAGCAGGAACAAGCATGTCACATGGGGAGAACAGAAGGAAGAGATGGAAGAGGGAGGTGCCACATATTTTTAAACAACCAGATCTTTTGTGAACTTGCTCATTACCAAGCGGATGGCACTAAACCATTGATGAGGAATACTCCCCCATGATCCAAACACCTGCCATGATGCAACACCTCTAACCCTGGGAATTACGTTTCAACATGAGATTTATTTGAAAGGGGAAAATATCCTAACCATATTATTCTTTCCCTGGCCCCCCACATTTCTTGTCCTTACATTGAAAAATATAATCATCTCTTCCCAGTGGTCCCCCAATGTATTCACTTGTTCCATCATCAAGCCCAAACTTCTAAGTCTTATCTGAGACTTATCTCCTTCCACCTATGAGCCTGTAAAATAAAAACAAAATTAAAATAAACCCTTTGAGCTATGGCTCAAGTTGAAGCAGCCAGGATATGGGAACCAATGTCCCAAAACTGAGCAAGAAAATGGGGCCTCAGGCCTGGCCCCTGAAACAAATTTTTTTTCTCCTAAGCTTCTGGGTCTGTGTGATGGGAGGGTATTTCTTGTATATTTCTGAAATGACTTCAAGCCCTTTGTTCATCGTCTTGGTTAGCAGCACCTGGCTGTCTTTTACATACACAAGTCTCTCTAGCAAGTGGTTGCTCCATGACCTGCTTGAATTCCTCTCCTGAAAATAAGCTTTTCTTTTCTACCACATGGCTAGGCTGCAAATTTTCCAAACTTTCATGCTCTAATTCCCCTTTAAATATAAGTTCCAATTTTAAAGTCATTATTATAAGCCACTATGCTCACATATCTGAAAATAGGCTATTAAAAGGAGCCAGACCACATCTGGAATGCTTTGCTGCTTAAAAATATCTTCTGCCAGATACCCTAAGTCATAACTTTTAAGTTAAAACTTCCAAACACCCCTAGGGCATGAACACAATGCAGCCAGGTTTTTTGATAAAGCACAACAAGGTGACCTTTGCTTCAGTTCCCAATAACTACCTCATTCCCTCTGAAACCTCATCAGCCTGGCCTTCACTGTCCATATTTCTATCAGCATTTTGGTCGCAATCACTTAACAAGTTTTTAAGATGATCCAAACTTACCAATGTCTTCCTGTCATCTTCTTAGCCGTCAAAAGTCTCCTAACCTCTGCCCATTACCTAGTTTCAAAGCCATTTCCACATTTTCAGGTATCTTTATAACAATTCCCCACTCTTGGTAACAATTTTCTGTGTTATGCCATACTTGCACTGCTATAAATAAATACCTAAGCTGGGTAATTTACAAAGAAAAAAGGTTTAATTGGCTTATGGTTCGGCAGGTTATTCATGAAACATGGTGCTGGCATCTGCTCAGCTTCTGGTGAGAGCCTCAGGAAGCTTATAATCCCAGCAGAAGGGGAAGCAGGAGCAAGCATGTCACATGGTGAGAGCAGGAGCGAGAGAGAGAAAGAGAGAGAGAGAGAGGTGCCATATGCTTTTAAACAACCAGATCTCACATGAATTCACTCATCACCAAGGGGATAGCACTAAGTCATTCATGAGGGATGTGCTCCCACGATCCATACACCTTCCACGATGTCCCACCTCCAACACTGGGAATTACACTTGGAAGGTACAAATATCCAAATTATATCAGGCATGAACAAGATTAATTTTTCCTTGCAAATCAATGTAAATGGTCTGTAACTGTAAGCTTTATCTTCCACATCATCTTGTGCCATCTCAAAGTGAGTTATCCATTTGGAAAGTGCTGATTTCTTTGAGGCATTTTCCCATAAGCTTCTTGTAAAGCATTGATTATTTTATTATTCTTCCACCAAAGCTTTACTATACATTTGATGTTGTTACCTCAATTTTAGCAGAATTTATGTTGCTCTGATAGAGTTTTTTTCAAACTGATGTCTGATACTTGTTAGTGCCTCAAACTATAATAACCAAAATAGCATAGCACCAACAAAAAAATAGACACATAGTTTAATGGAACAGAATATAGAAACCAGAAATAAAGCCACATACTTACAACCAACTCATTTTCAACAATGTCAATAAAAAGTGTACACTAGGCAAAGAACACCCTACTCAATAAATGGTGTTGGGAAAATTGGTTAGCCATACCCAGAAGAATTAAACTTGGTCCACATCTCTCACCATATATAAACTCCTCAACTCAAGATGGATTAAAGACCTAAATTTAAGACCTGGAAATTATAAATATCGTAGAAGAAAACCTACGAAAAATTTTTCTGGACATTGTCCTAAGCAAAGAATTTATGACTAAGTACTCAAAAGTAAATGCAACCAAAACAAAAATAGATAAATGGGACTTGATTAAACCAAAAAGCCCCCATAGAGAAAAGGAAATAATCAACAGAGTAAATAGAGAATCTACAGATTAGGAGAAAATATTTGCAAACTATGCATCTGACAAAGGGCTAAAATTCAGAACCTACGATGAACCTCAAACAATTCAACAAGATTTTGAGGAGAGCTAAGATGTCTGACCAGGTGCCACCAGGAAGAGCTTTTTCCAATGAGAGAGACAAGACCATCAAGTAGACTAGTATGCTCTAAAAATATCTTTGGAAAGAAGGCATTGAGAATGGACACAGGGAGAACACAGGCCCTAGGATGAAAGGGGAGAAAGCTGGGAACTCTGCATGGGGTTGCTGAGCACCAGGACTCATAGAAATAACTGGCTGCTAGGGAAGGGGTGAGTAAAATAGACATGGAGTGGCCCACTCTCACGATGAACCTCTGGGATCCTTCCTAGCTGCAGGAGACACCACGAACCCCATGGATTCCTGAGCTGTTGGGTAGAACTGCACAGAGAGTTTTAAGAGATGAAACCCCAGCCTGCATGAAGCCTAGAAGGTTTGTTGAAGGTAGGGCTGCAGTGGAACACAGCCATGGGCACCCATATCCCAAGGCCCACTACTCCTCTAGGCAGCTTTAGCCTTTGTTAGCTTCCAGACTCGTGGGATGAGGCCATTCTTATCTGTGTGCTCCCCTGTCTGCCTGCCTCTCCCAGGGTCCCTGCCTGGCCATAACCACTTGCAGCCTAACCTCAGCTTGCCAGTTGTCACCACTTCCATAGCTCTTTCACCAGGAGACACTGCCTACCTATTGGAGTGCTTTTGCAAACAGAACCCCACCAGTGCATACCCTCCCACAGACTCCCTCCACTTTCAAACTATGCTATAACTCTACAGTAATCAAAACAGCATGGTACTGGTAACAAAACAGATACATAGACCAAGGGAATAGGTTAGAGAACTCAGAAATAAACCTACACACCTACAACCATCTTCAACAAAGCCAGCAATAATAAGCAATGAGAAAAAAACTCTATAGTCAATAATTGTGCTGGATCAACTGGCCAACCATATGCAAAAGATTAAAACTGGATTCCTTCTTTTCACCATATAAAAAATAAACTCAAGTTGGATTAAAGACTTAAAAATATGATGTACAACAACCAAAGCCCTAGAAGAAAACCTAGGAAATACCACTGTGGACTAGGCCTTGGCAAAAATTTTATGATTAATACTCTAAAAGAAATTGCAACAAAAACAAAAAAGGACAAGTGGTACCTAATTAAACTAAAGAGATTTGCACACCAAAAGAAACAATAAACAGAGTAAAGAGATAACATACAGAATGGGAGAAAATACTCACAAACTATGCATCTCACAAAGGTTTAATATCCAGAAACTATAAAAAACATAAACCAACATGCAAAAAACAAGCAACCCCATTAAAAATGGGCAAATAACATGAACAGACACCTCAAAAGAAGATATACACATGTGTAACAAATATATTTAAACATGCTCAATATGACTTATCATTAGATAAATGCAAGTCAAAACCACAATGAGATACCATCTCAGATCATCCAGAATGGCTTTACTAAAAAGTATATATATATATGTATATGGCTGGGCATGGTGGCTCACACCTATAATCCCAGCACTTTGGGAAGCCAAGGCAGGTGGATCACGAGATTAGGAGATCAAGACCATCCTGGCTAACATGGTGAAACCCCGTCTCCACTAAAAATACAAAAAAATTAGCCAGGCATGGTGGGGGGTGCCTGTAGTCCCAGCCACTCGGGAGGCTGAGGCAGGAGAATGGCATGAACCCGGGAGGTGGAGCTTGCAGTGAACCGAGATGGCACCACTGCACTCCAGCCTGGAAAACAGAGCGAGATTCCATCTCAAAAAAAAAAATTATATATATATATATATATATATATATATATATATATATATATATATATATCTCAGATGCTGATGAGGTTGCAGGAAAAAAAAGGAATGCTAATACATCTCTACTGGGAATGTAATTTAATTCAGCCACTGTGAAAAGCAGTTGGTAAATTTCTCAAAGAACTTAAAGCACAACTAGCATTTAACCCAGCAATACCATTACAGGGCGTACGCCCAAAAGAATGTAAATCATTCTATCAAAAAACACATGCAGTCGTATGTTTACTGCATCACTATTCCAGATAATAAAGACATGGACTCAACCTAGATTTTCATCAATGTTGGACTGGATTTTAAAAATGTCATATGTATACACCATGGAATACTATGCAGAAATAAAAAAAGAATGAAACCACATCCTTTGCAGCAACATGGATGCAGCTAGTGGCCATTACCTTAAGTGAATTAATGCAGAAATGGAAAAGCATATAGCACAGGTTCTCACTTACAAGTAAGAGCTAAACATTGAGTACATATGGACATAAAGTGGGGAACAATCAATACTGGGGCCTACTTGAAGGTGGAAGGTGAGAGAAGGTTGAGGGTCAAAAAATTATTCAGTATTATACTCATTACCCTGGTGATGAAATAATTTGTACAACAAAAACCAGCTACATGAAATTTACCCATGCAACAAACCTGCACATGTATACCCTGATCCTAAAATAAAAATTGAAAAAGAAACAAGAAAAAAACAAATAAACAAGAGAAAAGCAAATAACCTCATTAAAGCGAGGGTAAAAACACAAGTACAAACATTTTTCAAAAGAAGACATATAGTTTTATTCTCCTTCATGTAGCTTGTCAATTATCCCAGCACCATTTGAATAAGGTGTCCTTTCCTCACTTTGTGTTTTTGTTTGCTTTGTCGAAGATCAGTTGCCTGTAGGCATTTGGCCTTATTTCTGGGTTCTCTATTCTGTTCCATTGGTCTATGCACCTATTTTTTATACCAGTACCATGCTGTTCTTGTGACTATGCCCTTATAGTATAGTTTGAAGTCAGGTACTGTGATGCCTCTAGATTTGTTCTTTTTGCTTCATCTTGTTTGCCTATGTGGGCTCTTTTTTGGTTCCATATCAATTTTAGGATTGTATTTTCTAGTTCTGTAAAGAATAATGGTGATATTTTGATGGGAATTGCATTAAATCTGTAGATTGCTTTTGGCAATGTTTTCACAATATTGATTATTCCCATCCATGAGCATGGGCTGTGTTTCCATTTGATTGTGTCATCTAAGATTTCTTTCAGCAGTGTTTTGTAGTTTTCCTTGTGGAAGTTTTTCACCACCTTGGTTAGGTATATTCCTAAGTTTGTTTTTTGCTTTGTTTTTGTTTTTGTTTATTGCAGCTATTGTAAAAGCGGTTGAGTTCTTGATTTGATTTTCAGGTTGGTCACTGTTGGTGTATAGCAGAGCTACTGATTTGTGTACACTACTTTTGTATCCTGAAAGTTTGCTGAATTCTTTGATCTGTTCTAGGAGCTTTTTGGAGGAGTATTTAGGGTTTTCTAGGTATATGATCATATTATCAGCAGTGACAGTTTGACTTCCTCTTTACTGATTTGGAGCCCCTATTCTTTCTCTTGTCTAATTGCTCTGGGTAGAACTTTCATTATTCTGTTGAATAAAAGTGGTGAGAGTGAGCATCCTTATCTTGTTCCAGTTCTCAGAGGAAATGCTTTCAACTTTTCCCTGTTCAGTATTATGTTGGCTGTGGGTAAAATTACTAGAAGATAACATTGGAAAACCCTCTCTAGACATGGGCCTAGACAAAGGCTTCATGATCAAGAACTCAAAAACAAATGCAACTAAACAAAGATAAATAGGTGGGACTTAATTAGGATAAAGAGCTTTTGCCTAGCAAAAAAGAACAGTCAGCAGAGTAAACAGACAACCCACAGAGTGGGAGAAAATCTTCACAATCTATACATCTGACAAAGGACTAATATCCAGAATATACAAGGAACTCAAAGAAATTAGCAAGAAAAAATATATAATTCTATAAAAAAGTGTGCTAAAGATATGAATAGTCAATTCTCAAAAGCAGTTATACAAATGGTCAACAAACATATCGAAAAATGCTCAATATCACTCATGATTAGGTGAATGCAAATCAAAACCACAATGTGATATCACCTTACTCCTGCAATAATGGCCATAATCAAAAAATCAAGAATTAATAGATGTTGGCATGGATGTGACGAAAAGGGAACACTTTTACACTGCTGGTAGGAAAGTAAACTAATACAACCGCTCTGAAAAACAGTGTGGAGATCCCTTAAAGAACTAAAAGTAGAACTACCATTTGATCCAGCGATCCCACTATTAGGTATCTACCCAGAGGAAAAGAAGTCATTATACGAAAAAGACACCTGCACATGCATGTTTATAGCAGCACAATTCACAATCGCAAAAATATGGAACCAGCCCAAATGCTTATCAATCAATGAGTGCATAAAGAAATTGTGGTATTTGCATACAATGGAATATTACTGAGACATTAAAAGGAACAAATTAATGGCATTTGCAACAACCTTGATGGAACTGGAGACTATTATTCAAAGTGAAGTAACTTAGGAATAGAAGACCAAACATCGTTTGTTCTCACTCATAAATGGAGCTAAGCTAGGAGGATGCAAAGGCTTAAGAATGATACAATGGACTTTGGGAACTTGGGGGAAAGGATGGGAAGAAGGTGAAGGATAAAAGACTACAAATTAGATTCAGTGTATACTGCTCAGGTGACGGATGCACCAAAATCTCATAAATCACCACAAAAGAACTTACTCATGTAACCAAATACCACCTGTTCCCCCAAAAGCTATGGAAATAATAAATAAATAAATAAGATACAATTTGAACCAGGAAAAAAATAAATAGCTACAGAACTTCCAAAAACAAGAATTTATAATGGTGAATTTTAAATTGTATGTATTACCTCATTGTCAAATTCCCCATATTGTCAAAAATTCAGGAAAACCTTGACACAAAATTTTATAAAATAAGTGGTTTGGTGAAAGTACTGAGAAAAGCCAGTTTCTTCATCTGGGTCCATGTGGTGTGAAACAGACAGAGACAGAATGGCAAGATGGTCCCAAAACTGACCTAATTCATCACAAGGCCTGGCTCAATAATACCAAGAACCCAAAACAGGGGCTTGTGCATAGTAGCTGCTCAATAAATATTTGATGAGAATGAATGAAGAACCTCTTAGGCATCAGTGATTTTGAGAAGCCCCTTGAGAACTATGAACATCTAGCGCAGGTGGTCATACAATTATTAGGGTATTAAATGAAGTTTCAAGCAACCTAATTAAAATTATATACCTTAATAAAACCTTTGTTAACATCTAGCTTATATCTACATTAATATTTATGACTTTTGAATGTTAAAGTTTTAAGAATCAAAAAAGAAGATGTAAATAAAATTATTTTCTTAATTTCTTTTTTGATTTTGGGCTTTTATGTTTTTTACTTTTTTTAATTTTGTGGGTACATAATAGGTGTATAGGTTTATGGAGTACATGAGATGTTTTGATACAGGCATAAAATGTGTAATAATCACATCAGAGTATATTGGGTATCCATCACCTTAGAATGTGTCCTCTGTGTTACAAACAATCCAATTATACACTATTAGTTTTTTTTAATTTACAATTATACATTAAAAGACTGTGCTGCATTCTTCAGTATGTCAATTGCAATTTTCAACTCCAGAATTTCTGCCTAGTACTTGTTAATTATTTTAAATCTCTCCTTTTTTAATCTGATAGGATTCTGAATTCATTCTTTGTGGTATTTCATTGAAATTGAAATTCTTTGAAGTTGAAATTTAATTTTATTTAATTTTCTCAAAATAACTAATTTGAATTATGTGTCTGAAAGGTCACATATCTCTGTATCTCCAATATTGGTTCCTGGTGCCTTAGTAAGTTGATTTGATGAGGGCATGTTTTCCTGGATGGTATTGATGCTTGTGGATGTTCATTAAAGTCAGGGAATTGAAGAATTAGCTATTTATTGTAATCTTTGCAGTTTAAGTTTATTTGTGCCCATCCTTCTTGGGAATGCTTTTCAGGTATTTGAAGGGTCTCAGGTGTTATGATCTAAGTTTTTGGTCATTGAAGCCATACCTGCATTAGGGGACACCCCAAGCCCAGTAACGTTGTGGCTCTTGCAGAGTCATAGAGGTTATCACCTTGGTTATCTTGGATAAGAATTGGAAGAATTCTCTGGATTACTAGGCAGAGATTCTTGTTTTCTTTCCTTACTTGCTTCAGAACAGAGTCTCTTTATCTGTGCTGAGCTGTCTGGAGCTGGGGGAACAGTGTCTTATGGCACCCAAGCCATAAGACAAAGTTCTTCTCCCTCTTCTGTCTCCATTGCACAAACAGAGGAGTCTCTCCCTGTGGTCGTTATCACCCCAGGCCCACAGTAAATACTGCCTGGCTACTGCCAATGTTAATTCAAGATACAGGGGCTCTGCAGGTAGTTTGTGGTGAATGCTGCCAAGCCTGGGACTCTCCCATCAGGAGAGTGGCTTCCCTTATGGTCCAGAGCAGGTCCAGAAATGTTGTTCCAGAGCTAAGCTTTGAAATTAGGGACCCCGGGAGTTCACTTGGTGCTCTATGCCACTGTGGCTGAGCTGGTACCTTAGCTATAAAACAAAGTCCCCTTTACTATTCCCTGTTATTTTCTCAAGCATAAGCAGTCTCTCCCTGTATCCACCAGAGCTGGGAATGTGCTGAGCCACCCCTGAAGCCAGCACATATCTGATTCTCACCCAAGGCCCATGGCAAGTACTGCCTGACTGCTGAGTATTCAGGTTACAAGGGCTGTTTGGTCTGCAGGCGATAAATCCCACCAGAACTGGGTCCTTCCCTTAAAAGCAGAGAGTTCCCTTCTCCCCAGGGTGTGTCTCTTAATGTCATCTGGAAGCTAGGCTCTGGAAGGGGACCTCAGGACTCTACTTGGTGCCTTTTCCTACTGTGGCTGAGATGGTATAGAAGTTGCAATACAAAGTTCTCTACTCTCCCCTCTCCTCTCCTCAAGCAGAAAGAAGGAGTCTTTTCTGGAGTGGCAAAGGTATACTGCCTTGGTTTGGGGGAGAGTTGAAATAAGCACCCCCTTGGCCACCTTAGCTGGTGTTTCACTAGGTCACATGCTGCTGAATTCAAGCCCAGCACAGCACCAGGACTTGCCCAGGAACTTATAGTTCTTTTGGCTTAGGCTGCATTTCAAGTTTATTTATTACTCCATAGCACATTGGGCCATGCTAGTGAGGCTGGCCAGAACTCAGGTTCTGACTGCTGGGATGAGCAATTCATCTCCGGCTGGGGTTGGTCTAAAGACTCCCTTCATGAGCACTGGCCAATTTATGTCTGGTGTTGCTTTCTGCTGTTGAAAGCGTATCACATACTTCCTATGCAAAACCCCATAATCACTGCTGTCTCCTCTCCAAGTGCAGAGATTCTATCTCCATGCCACATGGCCACTGCTGGGAGATGGAAGAGTAGTGGCATCAGCAATTCAAGACTGTGTTTCCTATGCTCTTCAGTGCCTCTTTCAATGATATAAAGTTAAAACCTTCTACTGTGATCATTCATCTGATTTTTAGTTCTTATGAAGGTGTTTTTTCATGTGTAGATAGTTGTTCAATTTGGTGTTCCTCAAGGGAAGACGATTGGTGGAAACTTCCATTCAGCCATCTTGCTCCACCTTCCTCCCTTATTTTCCTTTTTGGATTGTCAATTTTTAGTGTTTACAAAGACAACTGAGCTCTCTGTGGTCAATTTTTATCCTGCAACTTTTCCGAACTTATTAGTTTGACACATTTTGTGGCATCTTCAACATTTTCTACAATATAAGATCGGGTCATCTGTGAACAGAGATAATTTTTACTTCTTTTTTGGCTTGGATGACCTTTATTTTTTATCTTGACAAATTCCTCTTCCAATACTACACTGAATAAAGTGGTGAAAGTAAGCATTCTTGTCTTGCTCCAGATTATTAGATAAAAATCTTTCTGTTTTTATCTATTAAGTATGCTATTATCAGTGGCTTTTTCACATATGGCCTTTATTACATTGATAAAGTTTTCTTCTATTCCTAATTTGTGTGTTTTTATCATGAAAGGCTGTTGGATTTTATCAAATGCTTTTACTGAATTAATTGAGATTATCATGTTTGCTTTTTTACCTTCACTCTGTCCATGTGGTATATTACATTGATTCAATTTTGTATGTTTTCCTTTCATTCCAGGAATAAATCTCACTTAATTATGGCATATCATCCTTTTAATATGCCACTTAATTCTATTTGCTAGTATTTTGTAGAGGACTTTTGAATCCTCTACAGTTTGTTGATCTTTTCAAAGAAAAACTTTTTTGTTCCATTCACTTTATTGTTTTTCTAGTCTCTATTTTATTTAACTTCATTTTTGTCTTTACTATTTCTTCCTTCTGCTAGATTTTGGTTTAGTTTTTTCTTCCTTTTCTACATCCTTAATTTGTACAGTTAGGTTGTGGTTTGACATTCTTCTTTAATGTAACTATTTACAGTTAAAAATTTCCCTCATAACACTGCTTTCATTGTATGTTATACATTTTATATGTTGTGTTTTCACTTTCATTTCTCTATGTATTTAAGGTATGCTATTTAAATTATTTTCTATCTTCTATTATGGTTTCTTCTTTGGCATATTGGTTTTATAAAAGAGTGCTGTTTACTTTCCACATATTTGTGAAATTTCCAGTTTTTCTTCTGATAGCTATTTCCAACTTTATTCCACTGCAATCAGTTAATAAAACTTTGTAGTATTTCAATCTTTTAAAACTTATTAAAACTAGTTTGATAGCCTAAGATATAATGTATCCTGGAACATGTCCCTTGTGCATTTGAGAAAAATGTACATTCTGCTGTTGATGGTGAAATGCTCTTTATATGTACCTTGGGTCAAATTGTTTTATACCTTTGCTCAATTCTTCTGTTTCTTTACTGATTTTCTGCCTCCTTGTTTTATTCATTACTGAAAGTGGGATATCAAAGCCAAGCTCTCCTTTTCTCCCTTCCTGTCAATATTTGTTTCATACATTTTGGAGCTCTGAAATTTGGTTCAGGTATGTTTTAAATTGTCATATCTTCTTAATAAATAGATCCTTTAATCAATATATAATGTTCACCTTTTGCTCTTATAACAATTTTGACTTAAAGTATTTTATCTGATATTAGTATAGCTTACCCAGCTCCCTTTTTGGTAGTGTTTGCATAGAAAATCTTTTTCCACTCTCACTTTCCATCTATATGTGTCCTTATATCTAAAGCCAGTCTCTTGTAGACATCATGGCTCCTAAAAAAGGGATAAGATAAATAAGTATAAAGTGGCCCAGTCTCATCAGATGCCTCAGGGATCCTAGCTGCAGAAGGCTTCATAGACCTCACAGATATCTCAGGTGGCCAGGAGAACTGCCAAGCAATTTGGCAGACACAGAATGTCCATCTGCATGAAGCCCAGAGTGTTTGGCACAGAAATGACTGCAGTGGAGCATGACTGCGGATGCCCATCTCCTAGGCTTACCATAATCCTCTAAATGGCTCCAGCCATTGTTGGCTACCAGGCCTTGACAGAGCAGGGTTGCCTTGCCCTGGAATGAGGCCAATGTAATCTGAGCACTCCCAGGTCTGCCAGTTTCACCCAGATTCCCTGCCTGTCCACACTTACTTGCGTCATAATCTCAAGAGGACACTTATCATAGCGTATTCACTGGAAGACCCCACCTAACCTTCAAATCCCTCCTGCAGATGGACTCCTGCAAGCATGCAGCCATCTGCAGCCTCTCCTCACCAACACACACCAACCCACAGACCCCCCAACTGGTGTCACACACCCACCTGTAGCCTTCCCCCACCGGCATGCACTGACCAACAGTCTTCCCCTGGGAGTGTGCACTCCCCCACAGACACCCCTAGCTGCCTCACCAGTTTCCATGTGAGTGTGGATCCACTGCTGCCCAACCACCATGCACGTGTATGGGGACCCTCACTGGTATTCACACGCCTGGAGGCCAACTGCTGCCCCACCAGAGTGTTTTTGCTGGCAGCCTCAGTCAGAATATAATTGCCAAAAGACTAGAGGAACACCTCAGCCTCTCCACTGCAACAGAAGCTTAACCTTGAAGTGCCGAAAAACAAGGCAGTGGGCCTAGTCCCAGCCCCTCAGTGTTAGATTATGTAGCCCAGGAGAGTTGAGCTGAGACTTGGTCCTCTGGAAGCATCCAGAAGTAAAGCCAATTGAGTAATCTCACTTATACCATAGTCAAATTCTCAAGGACATCAAAGAATATAAAAGCAAAAAGCTCCATCCGGAAGAGAGCAACTTCAAGGATTAAAGAAACATTAGACCACACAGTTGAGAAAGAATCAGTGCAAGAACTCTGGCAAATCTAAAAGCCAGGGTATCTTCTTACCTCCAAATAGCCACACTAACTCCCCAACAATGGTTCTTAACTAGACTTAAATGGCTGAAATGACAGACACTGAAGTCAGAATCTGCATGTCAAGGAAGCTCATTGACATAAAGGAGAAGGTTGAAACCCAATGCAAGAAACACAGTAAAAGAGTCCAAGAGTTGAAAAGTGGCATGGCCATTTCAACAAAGAACCAAAGTGAACTTGTGGAAATAAAAAATTTACTACAGGAATTTCAGAATGCAAATGGAAGCATTAATAACAGAATAGACCAAACTGAGGAAATAATCCTAGAGCTCAAAGACTGCTCCTTTGAATCAACACAGGCAGAAAAATATAAAGAGAAAAGAATTTAACAAAATGAGGAAAGCATGTGAGAAATATGAGATTATGTAAAGAAAACAAACTTATGACTCATTGACATTTCTGAAAATGACAGAGAAAGAACAAGCAACTAGAAAAACATATATATATATGTCATATATATGACATATATGTCATATATATATATATGACATATATATGAGGACATCATACATGAAAATTTTTCCAACCTCTCTAGAGAGGTCAACATGCAAATTCAGGACATTCAGAGAACCCCTGTGAGATACTATAGAATATGACCATCACCAAGACACATAGTCATCAGATTCTCCAAAGTCTATGTAAAAGAAAAAAGTGTTAAGGGCAACTAGAGAGAAGGGGCTGATCATGTACAAAGGGAACCCCATGGGTGAACAGTGGACCTTTCAGCACAAACCATACAAGCCAGAAGACATTAGGGGCCTATATTCAGCATCTTTCAAGAAAAGAAATTTCAACCAAGAATTTTATATACAGCCAAACTAAGTTTTATGAGTGAAGGAGAAAAAAATATTTTTTAGACAATAAAATGCTAAGGAAATTTGATATCACCAGATCTGCCTTACAAGATGTCCTTAAAGGAGTGCTAAACATGTAAATAAAAGACAGTTACCTGCCACCACAAAAGCTCACTTCAGTACATAGCCCAATGACACTATAAAGCAACTATAGAAATCAAGTCTAGAAAACAACCAGCTTGCAACACAATGACAGATATAAATCCTCACATATCAATATTAGTCTTAAACATAAACAAGCTAAACACCCCAGTTAAAAGACATAGACTGGTAAGTTGGATAAAGAAGCACGATCCAAATGTATGCTGCCTTCCAGAGACCCATCTCACATGCAATGGCACCGATAAACTCAAAGTAAAGGGATGGAGGAAGATCTATAAAACAAACAGAAATAAAAAGAAGAGTTGTTATTCTCATTAAAGACAAAACAGGCTTTAAATAAACAATTATCAAAAAGGACAAAGAAAGGCATTATACAATGATAGAGGGTTAAATTCAACAAGGAGATGTAACTAATCTGAATATATGAGAAACCAACACCATAGCACCCAGATTTATAAAACAAGTTCTAAGAGACTTATGAGAAGACTTAGATAATCACACAATAAGGATATGAGACTTCAACACACCACTGACAGTGCTACACAGATAATCAAGGCAAAAAACTCACAAAGATATTCAGGACTTAAACTCAACTCTTGACCAAATGGAACTAACAGACATCTACAGAATACTTCACCCTACAACAACCAAATATACATTCTTCTTATCTGAACATGGCACATACTCTAACATTAACCAGACTCTCTGCCATAAAGCAATTCTCAATAAATTCAAATAATGGAAATCATACAAATGACACTCTTGAACCACAGTGCAATAAAAATATAAATGAACACTAAGAAGATCTCTCAAAACCATACAATAATATGGAAATTTAAAAATCTGCTTTTGAATGACTGTTAGGTAAATGACGAAATTAAGGCAGACATCAATAAATTCCCTGAAATGAATGAAAACAAAGATAACACATAGCAAAATATCTGGGACACAGCTAAAGCAGTGTTAAGAGAAAAGTTTGTAGTGCTAAATGTTTACATCAAGAATGTAGAAAGCTGAAACTGGATCCCTTCCTTACACCTTATACAAAAATTAATTCAAGATGGATTAAAGACTTACATGTTACACCTAAAATCATAAAAACCCTAGAAGAAAACCTAGGCATTACCATTCAGGACATAGGCATGGGCAAGGACTTCATGTCTAAAACACCAAAAGCAATGGCAACAAAAGCCAAAATTGACGAATGGGATCTAATTAAACTAAAGAGCTTCTGCACAGCAAAACAAACTACCATCAGAGTGAACAGGCAACCTACAGAATGGGAGAAAATTTTCGCAACCTACTCATCTGACAAAGGGCTAATATCCAGAATCTACAATGAACTCAAACAAATTGACAAGAAAAAAACAAACAACCCCATCAAAAAGTGGGCAAAGGATATGAACAGACACTTCTCAAAAGAAGACATTTATGCAGCCAAAAAACACATGCAAAAATGCTCATCATCACTGACCATCAGAGAAATGCAAATCAAAACCACAATGAGATACCATCTCACACCAGTTAGAATGGCCATCATTAAAAAGTCAGGAAACAACAGGTGCTGGAGAGGATGTGGAGAAATAGGAACACTTTTACACTGTTGGTGGGACTGTAAACTAGTTCAACCATTGTGGAAGTTGGTGTGGCGATTCCTCAGGGATCTAGAACTAGAAATACCATTTGACCCAGCCATTCCATTACTGGGTGTATACCCAAAGGACTATAAATCATGCTGCTATAAAGATACATACACACGTATGTTTATTGTGGCACTATTCACAATAGCAAAGACTTGGAACCATCCCAAATGTCCAACAACAATAGACTGTATTAAGGAAGTGTGGCACATATACACCATGGAATACTATGCAGCCATAAAAAAGGATGAGTTCATGTCCATTGTAGGGACATGGATGAAACTGGAAATCATCATTCTCAGTAAACTATCGCAAGGACAAAAAACCAAACACCGCATGTTCTCACTCATAGGTGGGAATTGAACAATGAGAACACATGGACACAGGAAGGGGAACATCACACTCCGAGGCCTGTTGTGGGGTGGGGGGAGGGGGGAGGGCTAGCATTAGGAGATATACCTAATGCTAAATTACGAATTAATGGGTGCAGCACACCAACATGGCACATGTATACATATGTAACAAACCTGCACATTGTGCACATGTACCCTAAAACTTAAAGTATAATAATAATAAAATAAAATAAAAGAAAAAATAACAAACCTTCGCATGTACCTCGGAACCTAAAATAAAAGTTAAAAAGAGTTAAATATTAAAAAGTGTATTTTCTTGGTTCTATTTATTTGAAGAATCCTGACTGATATTGATTTTGTAATTGGGAATTATTTTAGAGAAATAGAATGAATCTTCAGGATAAGTTTTTTGAATTGACTGTTGGATTTCTGTAATTGGTTCTCTATTCTGATTTGATTTAAGGGCATAATGACTTTATTTCCAATAGGAAAGAGGGCACAGATAGTCCATGGTATGATGTGACAAAAGAGATATGCAAAAAATCACTATTGCATATTCCCAATGAAATATTTAAAAGGGGCAAGATTTAGTATGAACACATATTTTGACACCTTAGAACATACTTGTAAAACTAATGAGTATAATGAAAGTGGCCAGTTCTTAATTGCATTGGACATTGTGGAGTAAAAAAAGGATTAGCTAGCTTAGGGATTTAAATTCCCAGCCCAAGCACTGCAGAAATGCCCTGAAAAATTCTATGCCTGCTCTGAAAGAAATGCTTATCTGCAGCTGCAGGGCTGAGATAGCAGAAAACCAAACCCTGAGTCTCATTCTGTGAGTGATTAAATTACAGCACAAATAGAATCCCTAACCTCGCAGGATGTCTGCTGTTGAAATAAGGACATTGGGAAGAAATAGGATCCTCAAAATTGACATGGGGACATATGCGCAGATCCTGATGAAGCTGGTAACATTGAGCCTCTAAATTCAGTCAAGTCTCCTTTGCCAGTAGAAGCAACTTTCTATGCCCACCTGAGGAGGTTAAATGTACTATTCCTGAGGAAACTGCAATAGCTTCCCCTATAGTAGCTGCCTTGCAACACTGCTATTTATCCTCTGGATCTATCCCCATTACCCCTTTTTGCTTCTAGATCTACAACTAGACTCAAGTCCCAGCAGGTCCAAAGGATGAGGTAAAAAGTGTGACACATAAAGAGTTGTGCTACGCTCAGAAAGAACTGCATGATTTTCCAAATGATAGAGACAGAAATCTGAGAAAATATGTAGTAATTGATATTAAGAGTGTCAGATAAACATGAAAGGAACACAAGTTGTATCAGGGCTGAATCAGGCTTAGAGAGGTTGGAATATTAGAGTGGATTTTTTTTATGTAAGTACTGCTCAGCCACATAGGAAGGGTCAGAAGACATCTCTGTTACCATGACTGTGAGAAATAAATCCATGAGAGAAGACACAGAATCCTTGGAGGGCTCTGTGGTCACTCTTTGTAGGTCAGGAATTACAGTGGGAACTGCTGCCACTGAACTGAGATCCTTAGATACAATCAGGTACTGGAGCCTGGGGTGGCAAGGGCCAAATGGTGGCACTTCATTATCAAAGACAAGGTGGCCATGGTTACCATAATGTACAGCTGAGTCAAAGAAGTACTCAGAATAGTCTGAGGAGATCCAAAATGCCACTGTGATCCACTAATCACAGTAGGGGCTTATGGAGGTCAGGTGATGAATGGAGTTTTAGCTCATGTATATCTTAGTGGGTCCAGTGTGTCACCAAACCCATCCTGTCATTATTTTTCAGTCCCAGAATGCATAATTGTAAAAGACATACTCAGTGACTGGCACAATTTCCACATTGGTTTCATAACTTGCAGAGTAAGGGCTACTATGGTAGGAAAGGTTAAGTGGAAGCCACAAGAACTGCCTCTACTTAGGAAGATAGTAAATAAAAAGTAGTATTGCATTCCTGGAGGGATTGCAGAGATTAGTGCTACCACTAAGGACTGAAGGATGCAAGGCTGGTGATTCCTAACATAGTCCAATTCAATTCACCTATTTGGCTATTTCAGAAAACAGATCTTTGAATATAGTAGTGAATTATTGTAAACTGAATCAGGTGATGACTCTAATTGCAGCTGCAATTCCAGATGTGGTTTCATTCTGTGAGCAAATTAAGTTATCCCTTGGTACTGATATGCAGCTACTCATCTGCAATTTTTTCTCCATATCTGTCAGTAAAAAACACCAGAAGTATTTTGTTTTCAGCTGGTGAGGCTGGCAATACACCTTCCTTGTCTTACCTTAGGGGTATATTGACTCTCCAGCTCTACGCCATAATTTAGTCAACAGGGTGTTGATTGCCTTTCCCTTCCACGAGACATCACACTGGTCCATCACATAGAAGACATTGTGCTCCTTGGATCCAGTGAGCCAGAAATGCAGCTACTATAGACTAATTGTTAAGACATTTGCATGTTCAGAGGTTGGGAAATAAATCCAGTTAAAATTCAGGGATCTTTCACCTCAGTGAAATTTCTAGGGGTCTAGTGATGTGGTACATGTCAAGATATCCTTTCTAGAGTGAAGAAAATATTGCACCTGGCCCCTCCTCCAAACAAAAATGATACAATGCCTACTGGGCCTCTTTGGATTTTAGAGACAATATATTCATCATTCAGGTGTGATACTTGAAACATTTATTGAGGGACCTGAAAACCTAGTTTTGAGTGAGACCCAGAGCAAGAGAAAGCTCTGCAACCGGTCCAAGCTGTTCTGCCTTTTGGATCATATGATTCAGCAGATCCAATGATGCTATCCAGTGGCAGATAGCCATACTGTTTGGAGCCTTGGGCAGGCCTGTAGAGGTGAATTGCAGCACAGACCCTTCAGATTTTGAAACAAAATTCGGCCATCTTTGTCAGATAACTATTCTTTTTCGAGAAACAACTTTTGGTTTATTATTGGACCTCAGAAGAAGTTGAATGCTTAACTGTCAGCTACCAAGTTACATGAAACTTCAGCTGCCCACCATAAACTGAGTATTGCCTGACCCATCAAGACAGAAAATTGGGCATTCATAGCCACACTCCATTATCAAATGTATGTGATATGTATGATATTAGGTTTGAGCAAGACCTTAAGGCATAGATAAGTTACATGAAAAAGTGGCCTAAATGCCCATGGTCCCTACTCCTGCTACACTGCCTTTTCTTCTACACAGCCTGCACCTATGGCCACATGGAAAGTTCTATATGATCACTTGACATAAAAGTAGAAGACTTGGTCCTGGTTTACAAATGTTTCTGCACAATATGAGGACACCATCTGAAAGTGGACAGCTACAGCACTACAGCCCTTTTCTGGGATATCCTTGAAGGACACTGGTGAAGAGAAAATCCTCCCAGTGGGCAAAACTTTGAGCAGTGCATTTGGTTGTTCACTTTTTTTGGAAGGAGAAATCACCAGATATGTGATTATATACCAATTCATGGGATGTGACCAAAGGTTTGGCTGGATGGTCAGGGATTTGGAAAGGGCATAATTAGAAAATCAGTGACAAGGGGATCTGGGGAAAAGGCCCTTGGATAGACATTTTTCTAAATTGTTGGAAAACATGAAATTATTGTTATCCCATGTGAGTGCTCACCAAATGGTGACCTGAGCAGACGTGGATTTTAATAAGGTGGATAGGATGACCCAATCTGTGGCTAACAGTCAACTTCTTTCCCCAGACACTGCTCTCATTTTCCAATGGACTTACGAAGAAAATGGCTAAAGTGGAAGGGATGGAGGTTATGCACGGGGTCAGCAACATGAACTTTCACTCACCAAGGCTGACATGGCTACAGTCACTGCAGAGTGCCCCATCTGTCAGCAGCACAGAACAACGCTGAGCTCCCAATATGGCACCATTTACTGGAGTGATTAGGCAACTACCCATTGGTAGGTTGGTTACAGTGGACCACTTTCCTTGTGGAAAGGGCAGTGTTTTGTTCTTACTGGAATAAGCACATTGTTTTTGTTTTTATTATTTTTTTGTTTCAATAGCTTTTGTGATACAAGGGGGTTTCTGTTATATGGATGAATTATATAGTGGTAAATTCTGAGTGTACCTGTCACCTGAGTAGTGTTCATTGTACCTAATGTGTACTTTTTTTTTAAATCCCTAACTGCCTTCCAACCCTCCCCCTTCTGAGTCTCTAAAGTCCATTATATCACTCTGTATGCCTTTGTGTACTCATAGCTTAGCTCCCTCTTATAAGTGAGAACATACGGTTTTTGGTTTTTCATTCCTGTTACTTCACTTAGAATAATGGCCTCCAGCTCCATCCAACTTGCTGCAAAAGACATTATTTCATTCCTTTTTAATGGATGAATTGTATTCCATGCTGTATATATACCACATTAGAATACACAATTTGGATATGGATGCATGCACTGCTTCTACCAAAACTACCATTAATGACTTACAGAATGCCTTTCTACTATCATGCAATTCCACACAGCATTGCTTCTGATGAAGAAATCACTTAACAACAAATGAAGGGTGGCAATGAGCCCATGCCCACAGAATTCACTGGTGTTATTATTTCCCCACCCTCCTAAAGTTGATGACTTGATAGAATAGTGGAACAGCCTTTTGAAGACTCAGTTATTGTGCCACCCAAATCGCAATACCATGCAGGGCTGGGGGCAGTGTTCTCCAGGAGGCTGGTTATGCTGTAAATCAACATTCAATTTATGGTGCTGTTTCTTCCATAGCAAAGATGTGTAGGTTCAGGAATCAAGGAGTGAAAATGAGAGTGGCAAAACTCACTGTTACCTTTAGTGATTCATTAGAAAAATTTGTACATTCCGTGCCTGCGACCTTATGCTCTGCTGAAAGTTAAAATGGCTACCTGTACACTTGTGAGTCAATAGGCAAAGCAGTATTTATGGTTTGAGAAGAACTTTCCAGGCATTATGGTGGCAGAGATCAAGATGAACTGTGCCCAGGGCATCTCTTAAATATGTATGAGTAGATAAGACATGCAAAAAAATGAGCATTGTATAAAAAGTGACCCATAATCAAGAAAATGTTTACAAGAGGAAAAGTACATTTTGTGCTGGGTTAGTTAGCAAAAGTCTTGCTAATTGTGTGCTGCTTTAGCTATGTCACAAATATTGAGTTTATTACCACATCCCCAAACTCTGAATTCCAAACTAATGGACACTTGCAGTTTGGCCTAGATATGAGTGTATGGACACTTACTGTTTTTTCATATATCTCTTTCATGGTTCAAGGGAATCTGGTTTTCCCAAATACCAACTCTAATTACTTTGGTGACTAAAGCTTGAGGTGCCTTAAGCAGATACACTAAGTAGGATCTATATGCAAGCATATTTTTTAAATATTTTTTAAATACTTTTTAAAAACTAATTATTTATATATCACACAATGAATCGGAGTAGGAGAATTAGTCCATGTTTTGTGTCAAATGACCTATCTTAATAAGTAAAGAACTGGGACCAAGTTCTTGAACAGGAACCTCTTTTTAATTGTCATATTTGTCTCACTAGCACTGAAATGGAGCACAAGAACTTTTTGGGGTTGAAAAGGAGGAAAAATGATATAAGGGGGTATAGATATTTGTAGACAGAGTGTGTACTGTAGGATTTGGTTTTGAAAAGTTCTAGTGGAGGAATAAGACAGGACTTGAGCTGGAAATGGAGGGGGCATAAAACAAGTATCTTGGAAACTGACTCATGTTTAGTGGAATTTTCCCAATACTTTATTTCCTTCCTTACTTCTCTTTCTTATATGACTTTGTCGATTGCAAAATCCAAAATATGCCTTTCCTTGCTCCTCCTTTCCTTCCTCTCTAGGTACTGTGGAGGACGAGAATGAAATAACAAAAATGGTCCCAGCTCACAGACTCCGGAAGTTTCTTCCTGAATGCTGTTTTCATTCTTTGAAGATCAAAGAAAGGACCTGGAAACATCCTTTCAGCACCTCTAAAGGAGCTCTGCTCAATTCAGGCAAGTGCTTTCTTAAAATGGCTTAATGGCAAAAGCAGTCTCTAATTTTATCTATTACTTCCTAAAATGGGGATGTAAATTTAAAAGTCTTACTCTCTGAATATGGGGAAGTAAAATTAGGGGTTAGTGGTGATACTTTCCATCATTTTGGGCACCAGAAAAATCTACTTTGCCAGGAATACTGTCCCAGTGCTTGCCAATACCACAGCTACTGCCAAAAGGGCAGAAAGATCTTAAACATAGAGTTTAACTAAGAGATTAAAAAGAACCAGGAGGAGAGACAGGAAATAAACAGTGCTAAGTGGTTCTTTTTTTTTAATGTAAAGGAATATTGCCAAGAAGAATGATTTATGAGATGGAGATGTAGAAAAGAAAAATGAAATACAAAAGGTATATGATTTTCAGTACTTAACACTAAGTATTTGGGTAATCCTGGGAAAGATAAACTTATGTTGTGATTGTTTGAGACAGACTGAAGGCACAGTTGCACTGGTCTCTATAGAAAACCAACTCCACATAAACTCATTTTCCAGAAATTGGTAAAAAGAAAAGGTTTAACATGGGTTTAGCTTTATTATAACTACTCAATTATAGAAAGTAAACATTATATATGTTCAGTATGCTTTTTAAAAGAAGGGGCAAACTGAGCAAGATATTTAAAAATGTCCTATAAAATATTTTTATGGGCAAAATTTGATTCTTAAGGAGCTGAACTTTCTAGACAATTTACATATTTGGAATACCCTTTTTCTGAAGACATTGGATATCTGAGCTGTTACATAATTTGTCCATAAACTTTCCAATCACCATTGGTAAGACTACCTCTTATTCTTATTTGTATTCTTAAGGAAATATGCCTTTACTGCATATTCCCCTGGAGCTGTGTATTTATCACTCCTTTCTCTTTCAATAGCTCCCCTTGTTAACTTTGGTATAGACTTGCTACTTAGACTTTGTATTTTCATTGACATTATTTTACTTCTCTACTACCTGGTTCTTAAAACTTGACATTACAGTTACTGTTGGAAAATGTTTTCTTAAATGTGTGAAATAGAGGCATGAAGCATCACTTTTCTGAACCCTGTTTCGAGGAGTTTATTTAAAAATAGATGCATATATAGTGGGATACTGTAATTAAACTTGAATAAATAGAAATTTGATTATATGCTGAATCCTGGCCAGAAACTTATATAGTTAAAAAAAGTTTAATTCTGAAGAATGTCAAATTGGTAGATTTCTGTAGGCAAAAACAGGCAGTCTTTACTTTCTGCCAGCGTCTGTCCCTGGATACTAAATATAAAGCAGAATGTGGTAAAAATTTTCTCATTGACATTATGTTACACTTGAGGATTGAATTTATGACCAAAACATTGACACTGAATAAAGCTTATACTTGACAATCAATATGTTAGGAAAAAAAAGATACTAGAAACCTTTCTGGTTTTCAAAATAGAAATAGTATAAATGAGTATATAGTGTGCACGTTTGACTCTAAAATGTCAAAGTGTGCGAAGACATATATACTTAGTACTAAAATTTGTATTCAATATCAGAAATGTGACCTACAAGAAGCTTTCACAATTTCAGATATTCAATTATGCTTAAAATAGAACCATTCATTCTTTCACTCAACAAATATGTCTTACTATATGAAAGAGAGCATTCTAGGCTCAAGTCATGGAACAAAACAAAAATTTCTGCTCTTGTGAAGCTCATATCCCAGTGAATAGAATGGAAAATAATTACACAAGTGAAATATGTAGTATGTAAGGTGGTGATAAGTTCTATAAAGAAACAAATAAAGCATGAAAAAAGAGTATGTAATAGTGAGAGGAGGCGTACATTTAAATTTTATATAAAGTGAATTAATTGAGAAGGAGAATTTTGATTTGAGTGAATTTCTGAAGAAGGTAAGAAAACAAGACATGAAGAAAAAAGAATATTTCAGATTAGAAGAGCATTAGTGATTATTTAGGCCTTATTTTACAGATTAAAAATCTGAGGCCCAAATTACTCACTCAGGCTGGATTCCTAATTCTGTCTTCTGGATGAGGCTTTGTTTCTTGTGAAAAGCATAATTTGAGCAGAAGCCAGAAATAACAGAAGTTAGTTTTAAATAGTAACATTTTCCTAGTCTGAAGCAATACTGAACAGGAGGTTTTAGCCTGGAAATTTGGGTCTGCTTTTTGTACTTGAGTTAAATACGATCCTTCTGTAACTCCAAAATGAAGACTGAGTTGCTGCAGAGAAGTATCATGGTTCTGCACTTATTTCTGACAGGTCAAAATGACTTACAAACAATTTAGAGTGTGATCTCTAGTGCTAAGACAAACAACAGCAAAAAAAGGCAACAATATCCTATGTCAAAAAATATTTCTGCAATATAGGATCAGGCTCTTAGATGGAAATTCTGGTTGACCAAATTGCCTGTCATGGTTTTTCAAGATTCAGATCTGAGACCAAGACTCTCCAGTGATGTCTGAATGTTTAAGATGTTTTCTAATTTAGACAGAAAACCTAGATTATTAAGCATAGTTTTTGCTTTTGGTGCCCTACAATATGTTTGGCATCTTATAAACCTGGGGATAGCTACAAAGAGTTCATTCTTGGGTTATCTTTGTGATGATCACCTGTAGGCAGTTACTTTACCTTTGATTTTTCAAAAGCCACTAACAAGCCATGTGACCCTGAGACGAGTCCCTTCTACTGTTTGGATCTCAGATTCATTATCTGTACCATCAATGGGGTTGGGCTATAATTTCTAAGAGGACTTACAATACTGAAATTACAGGATTCTGATTTTATTCAAACTAGAGATATTCTTTTTAAGAAGATTAATGAAAACATACTTTATAATTCCCTGGAAATTAAAAAAATACCATACACAGGAACACTCTTCTACCAATGTTGTTTACCCAATTTAGGCCTTTATATATGTTTTCTTCTGAATAGCTATAATGATTTGCCATTGTAGATCAGTTATTCTTTTTTTATAGAAATTTTTATTCTAATATACAAAATATGGGACAGCCATCCCAACAATCATGTACATAGTTACACGGCAATCAGCCACCACTTACAACTTACACCAGCCCGGCATTTTAATCACAGTCAACCAACATACAACCTCACAATGCTTTCTTCATGGGTCACTTTTCTTACTTACTATACCTGTATTTTTCCCCCAACCCTGATCCTATATGTTTTATAGGTATATTGAGTTTCTGATAAACTTCAAAACATTTTGCTTAGATCCAGCTGCATTAAGAAGAAAAAGTAAATGTAAAACTTTCACCCCACAGTCCCTCCCCTGACAAATCATACTATGAAGTATGGTGTAGATGTGAACAAGTATGTGATTACCAGGAACTCAACACATATACTAGAACTTGCTTTAATATGAAATTTAACTTGGCTTTTACTGCATGTTTTTTTAATGCAAAAATGTAAAAACAAACACAACATAGTATTTCAATGCTGTACCTTTATCAAATGACTTCATCTATCTTTCTTAAACATGTTGCGATATAGCTAATGTTAAAACTGACACAGCTTCACTTTCCTCTTTTTCTCTGTACCGAAAGCTGCAGAAATACAGCTTTAATTCCAAGACAATTTGGTTTAAGCCTTCAAAATAAAAAGAGTGCATCGCTTCCACTGCCCTGACTTTCCCCACACTGTTGATTGTGATTCTCTGTGGCATGTTGGTAGATCAAGCTGGCTATATATAATTTGTACAAAACATCTCTAGCCAGGGTAAGGCTTTAGGAACTATCTTAAAAAGAAACTTGTCAAAATACTTTTGATATTTTGTACAAATACTAAATATTATAATTTTCTCCCAGAACATCTGTTTAAGCAGCCCAATTAAGTGACTCTGTTAAAGGTCTGCTTATGGAAAAAATAGGTGAAGTCATTTCCTGAGCCAAAAGAGATAGATGATAAATGTTAATAATAGCAGCAGACTAAAAAATTCCTTTTTGTTGTTTTCCATAGTCAACAGTTTTAGCAAAAGAACTTCAGAAAATGACAATTTTAAAAAAATTTACTGCCTGAAAAGAGTTTAATAAAGAACATCCAAGGCCTGATTGCTATTATTCTGAATATAATTTTCAATAATTTTCTTCAAGTTACATTTGGCTACTGTCAGACAACTTACTGATGCATGGAAGAAGGTCCAAAAAAACTGCAATGGTTTACATACATTTTATGTTACATATATTACTTCTTAAAACCCCCAACAGAATGAAGTCTTAGCAAACACAAATTTTAATTTCTGAACACCTTTCCAGTAAGATTTGTAAAGGTGGGGGGAAGGGAAGGAAGGACTTGTTTTTTTGTATTCCCGGTCTACTTGATTAAAATTTAATCTTCAAAGGGTTTGTTTAGCTCGCTATCCAGGCTGCTAGGGTTATGATGAACATTATTACTTCTTTCCAGGGTAAAAAATGACATCTGAAAATAACATAAATGCTATGACATGATTTCCCCAAGCATGATCTCAACTTGAAACATTAGAATACTTAAGAATTCTAAAGATTGGTATACCACCACTGCACCAGAATTTTTAATCATTCCAACAACTACAGGAATTTTTTTAATAGTTTTTTAATTTTATGAAATTAAAGCTGAAGAAAATAACTGATTTAGAAACCATAATAAAAGGACAAATATTTAGCCAGAGATATCAGTTCCTCCTGAAAAAGGATATTTACCTCCTCTCACTGCAGTTTTTCTCAAAGTATCTTACTAATTTCAGATAGAATTTAAAATTCACCTTAAAAATAGAAACAAACAAAAGGACTATTTAAACTGACATTAACTAATAAAAATATGTTCAAATTTACTGACAGAATCATGTAATACTTCATATAATACTTAGACTCTACCAGTTTTAAGTAAAACAAATAAGGAAAAAATTATAATTACAAAGCCAGTCTTTCCCCTTGGGGAAACAGCCACTTTTGACCAATTGCTCCCTACATATACATATACTGTATATTATTATAAGCTTCTTCAGAGAAGCAAAACATCTTGTCTTCCCGACACCGGATTATCTAGCATATTAGTTTTTACATCAGGAAGGCAACTGCAAGTGTTGGGCCCAAAAGTATTTCTTGTTTACTCTCGAAAAGACCACTGAATATGCTTCTATACATACTGAACCAGGAAAATTTATGCAGTGTGTTCAACATCATCTCCTTATCAATACAGCACAGATTCCGATTCTTTCTACTGCACCCCCAAGGAATTCAAAGCATTATTGGTGCAATTAATAAAGAGAAAATGCGTGCCAATGACTGGAAGGCTGTTTTACAAGAGGAGCTGGTATCTCTGATTTCACCTCCTTGTTGTACGGAACTGTACAGACAGCATGATACCTGAGCAAATAAATCAACTACCATGATCGGAAGGGCTTGTCAATCCATCGTCTTTGCTTTATCGTGTGCAAAGTGTACTACTTCCCCCTGATCTTCCTGCATTTCTCTTTTCTTGAAAAATCAGTGCTTGATCCTTTCCAAAATAACCAGAGAAGAAATGAGGCAGAAAGTATCTCTTCATCACGGTTCCCCCTCAGTCTCGAGACTGATAGAAAAGGATGTAACCAGACTCAGAGTTCTTTGAGATATCTGATGTCAACCCGTAGAATTCTTCAATAGCTTGTGCATCTATTTTTTCTACAATGTCGTCATCAAACAACAACCAAAAATCATGACTCTTAACTATTGCAATATAATGGCCTCGATTGGGACCAATTTGCTAGAAGTCTCTTCTAGGCTGGGCACCGGGGATAGAGAAGGAGCAAGCTGAACTGGAACTGGCATGCTGATAATGAGGCTGCGCACACCCTCCACACTTTCATATGAAGCAAATCTACAAATAAGTCTTACACACACAGTGAACCACAACAGCAACAAGGTCGTACATTCTGTCTGGATTGGTGGCATCACCTGAAGTGTTAAATAGATGAAGCTCTAAAGGAAAAACTACCCGGTAAGAGAGTTTTGTATATCGATGAAGTTGATCCATATATTTAAATCTCTTCAGGTGTAGGGCTAGAATCATGGGCAGTCTTTTAACTTTCATCTATGTGCTTCCTGTTTGCTGCGACACTCTTCACAGTAATACTTGTATTCACTGCACAGAGTTTCTGTGTTGCTGAAACCCCTTAAGCAGTGAGTAATTGATGTATTTTGTTCCACGTCAACAGAAAAGTCTAAAAAATCTTCATCTTTGCTGCTTATAGTTTCACAAGTAAGACATCTGGTTTCATTAGTTAATGTTTCCTGAAAAATCTCATGAACCCACGTTGGGTCTGGTGTGCTGTTATTATTTTCATTATCAATATTACCATTAGGTAAGCGACCATTTTGTTTTTCCTGCTTTCTCTCTTCTTGTAAAATATCAGCAATTATATTTAGTAGGTAATTTAAGAATTCATGGGCATCTTGTTGCATGTAGTTGTCAAAAAGCTCATTTTATTTCTGTAATCTTTGATGAACTTCTTAGGGGGTATTACTCCAACCTTTTTCTTCTGAGTGGCTATGCTATGGAAGAGATCTGCTAAGCACGTAAGAAGGCTCTCCTTTTTCCTAGGTTGACTCTTATACGCAAGAACTTTTTCCCGAAATGGACGACAAAAATAAAGTGCTTGAAGAACTGAATTGCAGTAGCAGGTATTCCCAAAATTGACTAATCCAAAATAGTGCTAATTGACCGGAAACTGTTCTGGACCAATCTCTTTCTCTAATGCCGAAGCATTGGCGCCCATGGTACAGATGGAGGCGAATTTGGAGACTGTCATTACGGTTTCCATCCGGCCAGCGCCATCTTCCACCCAATCACAGCGGCGGCGGCGGGCGGGGGAGGAGGGGAGCCGGGCCGCCCGCTCGCACCGCCGCGGACCCACGCACCGAGCCCGCTGGGCCGCCGCTGCCGTCGTCGCCGCCGCCGCCCGCGCTCAGGCACTCCCGGCTTCGGGCCCCAGCCCCCGCCTGCCGGCCGCCAGCACCCCACCATTTTTTTTTTTTTAAGACAGAGTCTCACCCTGTCACCCAGGCTGGAGTGCAGTGGCCTGATCTGGGCTCACTGAAACCTCCGCCTCCTGGGTTCAAGTGATTCTCCTGCCTCAGCCTCCCGAGTAGCTGGGATTACAGGCTCCTGCCACCACATCCAGCTAATTTTTTGTATTTTTAGTAGAGAGAGGGTTTCACCATGTTGGCCAGGCAGGTCTGGAACTCCTGACTTCAAGTGATCCACCCGCCTTGGCCTCCCAAAGTTTTTGGATTACAAGCGTGAGCCACTGCAGCTGGCTTCTATCAGTTACCCTTAATAAAAACTTTTCGGCCGGGCGCGGCGGCTCACGCTTGTAACCCAGCACTTTGGGAGGCCGAGGCGGGCGGATCACGAGGTCAGGAGACCTCTCCCTTCCTTATACCTTATACAAAAATTAATTCAAGATGGATTTAAAGACTTAAATGTTAGACCAAAAACTATAAAAACCCTAGAAGAAATCCTAGACAATACCATTCAGGACATAGGCATGGGCAAGGACTTCATGTCTAAAACACCAAAAGCAATGGCAACAAAAGCCAGAATTGACAAATGGGATCTAATTAAACTAAAGAGCTTCTGCACAAAAAAGAAACTACCATCAGAGTGAACAGGCAACCTACAGAATGGGAGAAAATTGTTGCAATCTACTCATTTGACAAAGGGCTAATATCCAGAATCTACAATGAACTCAAACAAATTTACAAGAAAAAAAAAAAAACCCATCAAAAAGTGGGCAAAGTATATGAACAGACACTTCTCAAATGAAGACATTTATGCAGCCAAAAGACACATGAAAAAATGCTCATCATCACTGGTCATCAGAGAAATGCAGATCAAAACCACAATGAGATCCCATGTCACACCAGTTAGAATGGCGATCATTAAAAAGTCAGGAAACAACAGGTGCTGGAGAGGATGTGGAGAAATAGGAACACTTTTACACTGTTGGTGGGATGGTAAACTAGTTCAACCATTGTGGAAGTCAGTGTGGCGATTCCTCGGGGATCTAGAACTAGAAATACCATTTGACCCAGCCATCCCATTACTGAGTATATACCCAAAGGATTGTAAATCATGCTGCTATAAAGACACATGCACACGTATGTTTATTGCGGCACTGCTCACAATAGCAAAGACTTGGAACTGACCCAAATGTCCAACAATGATAGAATGTATTAAGAAAATGTGGCACATATACACCATGGAATACTATGCGGCCATAAAAAATGATGAGTTCATGTCCTTTGTAGGTACATGGATGAAGCTGGAAACCATCATTCTTAGCAAACTATCACAAGGACAAAAAAACAAACACCGCATGTTCTCACTCATAGGTGTTGAGGAATTGATGTACTGCAGGCCTCGCCACCCACACACCTCACCAGGCAATGCCCACTGACTTGGGAACCCAGCACAGCCACTTCACCCCTACCTCAGCACTTGGGTTGGTCACAGCTCTGCATTTCTCAGGGATGGATTTCCCAGTGGTAACCAATAAGCATGTGGCTTTTGCTGCTGCTGCAGCCTCTTCCCCTATTGCCCTCAGGTGGTAGATGGAGTGAGGAGCCGAAGAACTTTTGCAGGCTTTAGCACACCATAACTGCCATAAAGAAATGTGGCCAGAATATTTCCCACATGAGTCTTTGGTCTTGCTACTCCTTATTGGCTAGCACTTCCTAACCTGGGCCCCCAGTGTAGCCACCCTACACCTACCTGATCTCTTCAGTTAGTGGCAGCTTTGTGTTCCTCTGGGGTGGAATTCCAAGAGACAACCAACAGGCTCTGCCATGGCTACTACAAGAATACTCGCTTTTGCTGCCCTAGGGCTGGGGAATGGACAAAAACTGATCACTTTGCTCATGCTGCCAGTATGCTGCAGTCAACATACAGAGAACAGCCCTATCTCTCTTCCCTTTATGGTGCTGACCCCCTGCTCTTCATCAGGCAGGGTCCCTGGGTTGTGCCTATAGTGGAACTGCACAACCCCTAGCTGAACATTTCCATTGTAAGTGGCTCTGTGTCCTTCTGGGGAGGAGTTTTGAGAGGCAACTGACAGGCGTCCACTACCACGCCCAGCTAATTTTGTATTTATAGTAGAGACGGGGTTTCACCATGTTGGTCAGGCTGGTCTCAAACTCCTGACCTCAAGTGATCCACCCACCTTGGCCTCCCAAAGTGCTGGGATTACAGGTGTGAGCCACCGTGCCCAGCCAGGGAAGCACCCTTAACCAAAGTTTTCGGAAGGCCCTCATTAAAACAGAAATGTGTTATCTGGGAGGAATGACACACCGATTCATTAGGTTCTACTAACGAATTAGCAAAGCCCACAGGATAGACTTATTTTGCCTTTTGGTGGACATGTGGCATCATGGGAAAGCGAGGCAGCATTAGGGGATTCACATGGCATTAGCTGCCATATTAGAGTACCCTGAATTATGTTACCATAATCTCCTTCTTTCATAATGTTAGTTTGTTTAGTGTTTTACTTCCAAGAATATTAAAATAGTTGTTACTTTTCTCCTGGGACCTATATTTCGTAATATATAATGGGACATTTCAGATTTGGGTTTCAGAGGAAGCCTATTTATAAATTTTTTTCTCCCAGGAGATACAACTGCCATGTGGATGTTGTAAATAAGACTTTTATATTTTTAACAGGTGAGTGCAAATATTTAGGCAAAACTTAGAGGATTCTGACGTTAGCTAGAAAGCAAATGTTAATTAGGAACATATGAAATCCAATGCTTTTAAAACTGCCACTAGAGCTGCTTGAACAAGAATGTCCTGGGTTCTCTCCTGATTGTTATACCCCCAGAAACCTGAAAAATACCCTTAGTGTCACTGTCCATCCTCTTGCATTTTTTGAGAACTCTAACTTAGCAACAAGAACATTTGAGATTAATGATTATGTTATAGTTTTGTTGGCCTTGCTGATGGTAAACTTTACATTCTTTCTTCACTCCCTGACACACATATAAGGTCACTGACAGCCAGACCAAGATCTATAACTAGCAGCCTCCTACCTGGCATGCAGTGCCTGGGTTATCTAATTAGAACCTCTGATTTTCTTAGTAGTGTAACCTCTGGCTGCTGTGCATGATTTTCATGTAGCCTAAGGGCTGAGTTGTGGCTATCTATGCTCATATGTTATATAAAACTCCCTTTAGTTTTCACCTGGATTATCACATCTGGTTTTCACTTTGTTATGTCCTGATTATTGCATTGTCAGGAATGATGTCCATAATACCGAATACCTAGTGTAGCAAAAAGACCTGTGGTATTTCCTTTAGAGCTATCATTTATTTCTGTGTTAGAGCTCTCTTTTATTCCTGCTCCTGGTTGGGGTTTATTGACTTCCCTTTTGCTCATTAGTTATGTCCCACCCTAATCCTATTAACCTTCTAAATCTATGTCAGTGAAAACACAGGGATTAACTGTTGGATAAACCCATGAATTATGTTCTTCACTGGTGACTTTCTCTGGCACCTGTTTATTTCTGCACGCATGCCCTGGGGAATTTATCTCCTTGCTTCTCTTCTTGCCAGCTGCCATTTACTACATTTTCTTCAAGAGATCCTGAGCTCCTAGAGAGGAGCACATGTATTTCTCCATTCTTTTAGAATTCTGATATTTCCAAAGCAAGAACAAGACCCCAAGCCCAGTTCTTCTGTGACTTTACATCACCCTTTAAGATTTATTTCAATCTAAAGAGCTTGGAATCAATGTACTTTACGTTGTAGTCCCTTCCTAGTTATTTAAACTTATCTCTCATTCCTTTCCCAATATTACCTCTTTCAAACTATTTTTTTTAATAAAAGCAGACAAAAAAAGAAAAAAAAAGGAAAGAAAACCTATGTTCAAATGAACTCTGTTGCCAAGAAGAATGTGTAAAACATAAAAAAATGGGTGATTCTGGATAAAGAGGCAGAAAAATGTTGACAGACACCCCAACTACCTTCCCGTATATCCACCCCTAAGGGTTCCAGTTTGGGTTTAATTTGTACCTGAATCTATGTGAATGGCAGCCTTCAGAGATGTTGGGTGCACAGCTGATAAAGCTGTGTGGATGGCCCTGGTCCAGTGGAACCTCTTATCCAGATTGAGCCATTCTCTGTTCTCCTTTATCTCTCCCTAATGTGCCAGGCTTATTTCAAATTCTAAGCCTTTGTCCACTCTGCTGCTCAACTGGGATTGCTACCCCTGCTACACTTTCCTTACAACCTCAAAATACAGGTCCCAGTGTCATTCTACTCTATATACATTTACTAACTAGCTTATTTACACTGACATCAGGTTTCTCTAATCTGCCTTAGTAATTCTGATTTACAGCACTCATCTGCAGTTCTGAACAGTATTATAGGTGATGGTTTATTTTTCTAAGTAAAATATAACTCCCTAAAGGTCAGAAATTGGTATTTTCTAATATTTATACCTTAAAAATGGAACCTAAACAAAGCCTTGCACAGAGTAGACATTCCAAACACGTTTGTGAAATATAATTATTAAGTAACAACATGTTAATCTGAAAAAGGCCTTAAAAATGGCATTGGTGTATTCACCATATGATTCAGCAATTATTCTCCCAGGTGTCTACCCAATACAAATGAAAACATATGTTCAAACAACATATTTCTACATTAAGAAATACACATAATAATTTCTCATTTTTATTGTTTTGATGTAGCATAATCTATTTAATATGAACGATTAGGACATTAGGTTGTTTCTAATTTTTTTTAAAAATGTTTTTATTATACTTTGAGTTGTGGGATACATGTGCAGAATGTGCAAGTTTGTTACATAGGTATACACCTGCCATGGTGGTTTGCTGCACCTATCAACCCGTCATCTACATTAGGTATTTCTGCTAATGCTATCCCTACCCTACCTTGCTCCCAACCCCCAACAGACCCCAGTGTGTGATGTTCCCCTCCCTGTGTCCATGTGTTCTCATTGTTCAGCTCCCACTTATGAGTGAGAACATGCGGTGTTTGGTTCTCAGCTCTTGTGTTAGTTTTCTGAGAATGATGGTTTCCAGCTTCATCTATGTTCCTGCAAAAGACATAAACTCATCCTTTTTTATGGCTGCATAGTGTTCCATGGTGTATATGTGCCAAATTTTCTTTATCCAGTCTATCATTGTTGGACATTTGGGTTGGTTCCAAGTCTTTGCTATTGTGAACAGTGCCACAATATACATACGTGTGCATGTGTCTTTATAGTAGAATGATATATAATCCTTTGGGTATATACCCAGTAATGGGAATGCTGGGTCAAATGGTACTTCTGGTTCTAGATCCTTGAGGAATTGCTACACTGTCTTCCACAATGGTTGAACTAATTTACACTCCCACCAACATTGTAAATATGTTCCTATTTCTCCACATTTTCTTCAGCATCTGTTTTTTCCTGACTTTTTAATAATCACCATTTAAATGAGCGTGAGATGGTATCTTATTGTGGTTTTGATTTGCATTTCTCTAATGACCAGTGATGATGAGCTTTTTTTCATCTGTTTGTGGGTGCATAGATGTCTTCTTTTGAGATGTGTCTGTTCATATCCTTCACCCACATTTGATGGGATTGTCTGTTTTTTCTTGTAAATTTGTTTAAGTTCTTAGTAGGTTCTGGATATTAGCCCTTTGTCAGATGAAGAGATTGCAAAAATTTTCTCCCATTCTGTAGGTTGCCTATTCAATCTGATGATAGTTTCTTTTTCTGTGCAGAAGTTGTTTAGTTTAATTAGATCCCATTAATGAATTTTGGCTTTGTTGCCATTGCTTTTGGTGTTTTAGTCATGAAGTCTTTGCCCATGCTTATGTCCTGAATGGTATTGCCTAGGTTTTCCTCTGGGTTTTTGTGGTTTTTGGTCTTATGTTTAAGTCTTTAATCCACTGTGAGTTAATTTTTGTTTAAGGTTAAGGAAGGGGTCCAGTTCCACTTTTCTGCATATGGTTAGCCAGTTTTCTCAACACCATTTATTAAACAGGAAAACTTTCCCCATTGCTTGTTTTTGTCAGGTTTGTCAAAGATCAGATGGTTTTAGATGTGTGGTGTTATTTCTGAGGCTTCTGTTTTCTTCCGTTGGTCTATATCTCTGTTTTGGTACCAGTGTCATGCTGTTTTGGTTACTGTAGCCTTGTAGTATAGTTTGAAGTCAGAGTCAGGTGGCATGATGCCTCCAGCTTTGTTTGTTTGGCTTAGGATTGTCTTGGCTATGTGGGCTCTTTTGTGTTTCCATATGAAATTTAAAGTAGTTTTTGTCTAATTCTGTGAAGAAAGTCAATGGTAGCTTGATGGGGATAGCATTGAATCTATAAATTACTTTGGGCAGTATGGCCGTTTTCACGATATTGATTCTTCCTATCCATGAGCATGGAATGTTTTTCCATTTGTTTGTGTCCTCTCTTATTTCCTTGAGCAGTGGTTTGTAGTTCTCCTTGAAGAGGTCCTTCACATCCCTTGTAAGTTGGATTCCTAGGTATTTTATTCCCTTTGTAGCAATTGTGAATGGGAGTTCACTCATGATTTGGCTCTCTGTTTGTCTATTATTGGTGTATAGGAATGTTTGTGATTTTTGCACATTGATTTTTGTATCCTGAGACTTTGTGGAAGTTGCTTGTCAGCTTAAGAGGATTTTGGGCTGAGACCATGGGGTTTTCTAAATATACAATCATGTCATCTGTAAACAGAGACAATTTGACTTCCTCTCTTCCTATTGGAATACCCTTTATTTCTTTCTCTTGCCTGATATCCCTGGCCAGAACTTCCAATACTATGTTGAATAGGAGTGGTAAGAGAGGACATCCTTGTCTTGCGCTGGTTTTCAAAGGGAATGTTTCCAGTTTTTGCCCATTCAGTATGGTATTGGCTGTTTATTTGTCATAAATAGCTCTTATTATTTTGAGATATGTTCCATCAATACCTAGTTTATTGAGAGTTTTTAGCATGAAGGGCTGTTGAATTTTATCGAAAGCCTTTTCTGCATCTATCCAGATAATCATGTGGTTTTTGTCATTGGTTCTGTTTATGTGATGGATTATGCTTATTGGTTTACATATGTTGAACCAGCCTTGCATCCCAGGGATGAAGCCAATGTGATCATGGTGGATAAGCTTTTTGATGTGCTGCTGGATTTGGTTTGCCAGTATTTTGTTAAGGACTTTGGTATCGATGTTCAGCAGGGATATTGGCGTGAAATTTTCCTTTTTTATTGTGTCTCTGCAAGGTTTTGGTATCAGGATGATGCTGGCCTCATAAAATGAGTTAGGGAGGAGTCCCTCTTTTTCTATTCTTTGGAATAGTTTCAGATGGAGTGGTACCACCTCCTCTTTGTACCTCTGGTAGAATTTGGCTGTGACTCCATCTCGTCCTGGACTTTTTTTGGTTGGTAGGCTATTAGTTACTGCCTCAATTTCAGAACTCATTATTGGTCTATTCAGGGACTTGACTTCTTCCTGGTTTAGTCTTGGGAGGGTCTATGTGTCCAGGATTTTTTTGATTTCTTCTAGATTTTGTAGTTTATTTGGATAGAGGTGTTTATCGTATTCTCTGACGGTAGTTTGCATTTCTGTGGGATCAGTGGTGATCTCTCCTTTGTCTTTTTTTATTGTGTCGATTTGATTCTTCTCTCTTTTCTTCTTTCTTTGCCTGGCTAGTTGTCTATCTATTTTGTTAATCCTTTCAAAAAACCAGCTCCTGGATTCATTGATTTTTTTGAAGGGCTTTTTGTGTCTCTATCTCTTTCAGTTCTGCTCTGATCTTAGTTATTTCTTGTCTTCTGCTAGCTTTTGAATTTGTTAGCCATTGCTTCTGTAGTTCTTTTACTTGTGATGCTAGGGTGTTGATTTTAGATCTCTCCCCTTTTCTCCTGTGGGCATTTAGTGCTATACATTTTCCTCTAGTCACTGCTTTAGCCGTGTCCCAGAGATTCTGGTATGTTGTGTCTTCGTTCTCAATGATTTTAATGAACTTACTTATTTCTGCCTTAATTTTGTTACGTACTCAGTAGTCACTCAGGAGCAGGTTGTTCAGTTTCCATGTAGTTTTGTGGTTTTGAGTGAGTTTCATAATCCTGAGTTCTAATTGGATTGCACTGTGGTCTGAGAGACTGTTGTGATTTCCATTCTTTTGCATTTGTAATAATTTCCAATTATGTAGTCAATTTTAGAATAAGTGCAATGTGGTCCTGAGAAGAATGTATATTCTGCTGATTTCAGGTGGAGAGTTCTGTAGATGTCTGTTAGGTCTGCTTTGTCCAGAGCTGAGTTCAAGTCCTGAATATCCTTGTTAATTTTCTGTTTCATTGATCTGTTTATAATCGACAGTGGGGCATCAAAGTCTCCCACTGTTATTGTGTGGTAGTCTAAGTCTCTTTGTAGGTCTCTAAGAACTTGCCTTTTGAATCTGGATGCACTTGTATTGGGTGCATATATATTTAAGATAGTTAGCTCTTCTTGTTGGGCTGTTCCCTTTACTATTATGTAATGCCCTTCTTTGTCTCTTTTGATCTTTGTTGATTTCAAGCCTGTTTTATCAGACTAGGAGTGCAATATCTGATTTTTTTTTTTCTTTTCATTTGCTTGGTAAATCTTCCTCCATCCCTTTAAGTCTATGTGTGTCTTTGCAAGTGAGATGAGTCACCTGAATACAGCACTTCGACGGGTCTTGACTTTTTATCCAATTTGCCAGTCTGTGTCGTTTAATTGTGGCATTCAGCCCATTTACATTTAAGGTTGATATTGTTATGTGTGAATCTGATCCTGTCATTATGATGCTAGCTGGTTATTTTGCTCGTTAGTTAATTAAGTTTCTTCATAGTGTTAAAATCTCCTATTATTATTGTGTGGGATTCTAAGTCTCTTTGTATGTCACTCAGGACTTGCTTTATGAATCTGGGTGCTCCTGTATTGGGTGCATATATATTTAGGATAGTTAGCTCTCCTTGTAGAATTGATCCCTTTACCATTATGTAATGGCCTTCTTTGTCTCTTTTGATCTTTGTTGATTTAAAGTCTGTTTTATCAGAGACTAGGATTGCAACCCCTGCCTTTTTTTGTTTTCCATTTGCTTGGTAGATCTTCCTCCATCCTTTTATTTTGAGCCTATGTACGTCTCTGCACGTGAGACGGGTTTGCTGAATACAGCACACTGATGGGTCTTGACTCTTTATCCAATTTGCCAGTCTGTGTCTTTTAATTGGAGCATTTAGCCCATTTACATTTAAAGTTAATATTGTTATGTGTGAATTTGATCCTCTCATTATGATGTTAGCTGGTTATTTTGCTCGTTAGTTGATGCAGTTTCTTCCTAGCCTCAATGATCTTTACAATTTGGCATGATTTTGCAGTGGCTGGTACCGGTTGTTCCTTTCCATGTTTAGTGCTTCCTTCAGGAGCTCTTGTCGGGCAGGCCTGGTGGTGACAAAATCTCTCAGCATTTGCTTGTCTGTAAAAGATTTTATTTCTACTTCACTTATGAAGCTTAGTTTGGCTGGATAAGAAATTAGGGATTGAAAATTATTGTCCTTAAGAATGTTGAATATTGGCCCCCACTCTCTTCTGGCTTGTAGAGTTTCTGCTGAGAGATCAGCTGTTAGTCTGATGGGCTTCCCTTTGTGGGTAACCCGACCTTTCTCTCTGGCTGCTCTTAACATTTTTTCCTTCATTTCAACTTTGGTGAATCTGACAATTATGTGTCTTGGAGTTACTCTTCTCACGGAGTATCTTTGTGGCGTTCTCTGTATTTCCTGAATCTGAATGTTGGCCTGCCTTGCTAGATTGGGGAAGTTCTCCTGGATAATATCCTGCAGAGTGTTTTCCAACTTGGTTCCATTCTGCCCATCACTTTCAGGTGCACCAATCAGAGGTAGGTTTGGTCTTTTCACATAGTCCCATATTTCTTAGAGGCTTTGTTCGTTTCTTTTTATTCTTTTTTCTCTAAACTTCCCTTCTCGCTTCATTTCATTCATTTCATCTTCCATCACTGATACCCTTTCTTCCAGTTGATTGCATTGGCTCCTGAGGCTTCTGCATTCTTTATGTAGTTCTCGAGCCTTGGCTTTCAGCTTCATCGGCTCCTTTAAGCCCTTCCCTGTATTGGTTATTCTAGTTATATATTCGTCTAAATTTTTTCAAAGTTTTTAACTTATTTGCCTTTGGTTTGAATTTCCTCCTGTAGCTCAGAGTAGTTTGATCATCTGAAGCCTTCTTCTCTCAACTCGTCAAAGTCATTCTCCATCCAGCTTTGTTCCGTTGCTGGTGAGGAACTGCGTTCCTTTGGAGGAGGAGAGGTGCTCTGCTTTTTAGAATTTCCAGTTTTTCTGCTGTTTTTTCCCCATCTTTGTGGTTTTATCTACTTTTGGTCTTTGATGATGGTGATGTACAGATGTGGTTTTGGTGTGGATGTCCTTTCTGTTTGTTAGTTTTCCTTCTAC